>NC_140966.1:69412555-69515055 GCF_056783735.1 Eptatretus burgeri
ATCGAGTCACAAGTTTTAAACTTTTGCAGAGGGGCAGAGTATAGGGATAATTGAATGGTCGGAACTTGTTGACTTTATGCCCAATCTTTTGAAATGAAATGTTCTTTTGTTTAGGATACACTTTAGGCACTTTAGTATTCAAATGCTATGACATCATTGCCTGACCGTCTCCAAATATCATGAGAAATAGTGAAATATGCACAACTTTTGCTGAAAAGTTTCTGTGAAATACTGACTACATATCATTAGAAATGGCTTTGAAGCATCTACCATATATAAGCCATATCTTTTATTAAGTCCAAAAATCTTAATGCAGCAAATTGTAACAATAATGACAACAAGTTTGTTGATTTTTTTTTGGTATCCAGTCAAGGCTCATGGTAGAGCGAGAACACAAAACGGATCAGGACACAACAGAAGAAAAGGATCAGCAGAGAGAGAGAGAGAGGGGGAAACACCAACAACAGGGTTGAAGGACGAAATAGATGGAGACTTCGACAAATAAGGGATGTAGGGAGGAATGAAGGGTAGGGAAAAACACACAGGGTAGACAAGATGAATACAGGAACAAACTCTCATGAAAGAAATACTGGAAATTTGGAATAAGGCGGGTTTGGTGGTGGGAAAAGTTAACGGGGTAATGTTTTGGATGGGCGATGATCTGAGATGGTGGTGAACAGCGGTCTCAATGACTTGGAAGGAGGAATAAGATTGAAGAGAATGTTGGAAGTTGATTCCCCAGGTGGGGAAAACAGAGGAACGAATGAGTGGAGGTGAGCAGTGATTCTGGATTTTGGGAGTTTCACCAGAAGGGGTTGATGGTGGACCACGTACCACCTGCAGAAAAATTGAGGGAGGAGATAAAGCACAGAAAGAACATGGAGTGCAAGACCAGAAAATAAGTTGTTGATAAAAGGAGGCACCACGGACCTATCAGCGATAGGAAGGTCATATGTCTGCCCATAGACTCAGCTTCAATGTGGGAGATCCAATGATGTTGAAAGCCTTGGTTTCCATGGCATCAAGTTGAGAAAGATGAGGCAGGAGTGTCAACCCAGAGGGGGGAGCAGTACTATATAAAGCTGCAAATGAAGGTCTTGTAGGTGGACAAGAGTTCAGGTGTGCCAAGGAAGGACTTTTACGATGGACGATGCCCAGTCGGTGGCTGCCTTTGGAGGCCAACTTTGAAATGTGGTTTGCCCAAGAAAGATCATGGCTGATAGTGCATCTCAGGAATTTGAGTGATTGGACTGCCTCAAGTGGATTGTTGAGGAAGCAGATGGGAGGATTTGCTGCCATATGGTCCTTTCAGAGAGACAGGCAGACAGACACTCATACTCAGGATTGAAAGACATATTCCAAGTGTTTGAACAGCTTGTGAATTTGTCAAGGTCTGGAGAGAGAGAAGAGCCTGGAGCCTGCCTATCTGAAGGAGGAAGGATGTCACGAAGAGAGTGGAGACATCCGCAAATAGATAAAGGGTATTTTCTAGAGAATCAGAGAGATGGTTGATGAAGATTAATAATAGGTCTCGGCTCAGAACACTGCCTTGTGTGTTTCCAGCCTAAACAGGGAGAGAGATGAAAGAATTCCATTGAGAGCTACATGTTGGGTATGAAAGTAGAGGAGGTCAGTAAGCCATGTGTGGAGTTGCCCTTGGACGCCATAGGCAGAGAATTTGGAGAGCAAGTCCAGGTGCCAGACTGTAACAAAAGCTCAATGTATTTCTAAAGTGATGGCCCTGATGTCATGTATGACATTGAGGACCTCCATCCATTGTTGTGAGAGTAAAAGCAGCATGTCCAAGGTGGAGTGACCTGCTCTGAATCGGAATTGGTGATCTGAGATGAGTCCATTGGAGAAAAGAAAGGATTTCATATCAACTGCGATGATAGATTCCATGACCTTGCAGATGATTGCAAGTAAGGTAATCGGTCTGCAGTTAAGGGGATTAGTTTTGCACCTTTTTAGCTCACCTGGAATGTAGTTCCATGGAGCCAACACGACGGTGCGTTGTCCGTCCTTCAGTCTGTCCATCCGTCTGTCCTTCCACAAATACTTCCAACTTCTTCTCTGAAACTGCAGATATGATGTCAATGGAACTGCACCACAGTGTTCATCACTGTGTATGTACCAAAGTTTGTTCATGACATTAGAAAAAATAAGATCTAAAGGGTTGTAAGGGGGGTTTCCACTCAAATTAAAAAAAAAATCCATAGGTATTTACTTTCTTCTTCGTTACATATGTTTTGGATCATCCATGCCTTGTAGTGGTTTTGGTGGATTTCCAAGCAGAAGAAGATGATTGAGGACAAAATATTTGGTGAAAAGAGCAGAGAGAGGATGTGCAAGAGCAGCAGAACAGCTTTTGGGGACATGTGAGCTGATGCCATCCGGTCCAGTTGCAGAGTCAGAGTCGAGGATTGCCAGAAACTTCTCTACCTTCTCAGGTGCAAAAGACACAAGAGTCCAGGAGCAGTTGGGTTCAATTTAGTATGGTGGGTACGGAGAGCGAGGGCTAGGGGACACAAGATTTTGAAGCAAACACAGAAGTGAGGCTTCCAGCCTTCTTATGAGTGGAGTTGGCTCTTGTGCCATTTGAAGTGAGGGAAAGGATGGAAGGGGAGCATACACCAGAGACTTAACAAGATGCTACCAGGTTTTGAGGAGGGGGACAAGTTTGAAAGTTCAATCTTGAGATTGGACAGATACATTTTATCTGGCTCTGAGGGTGGATACACACTTGTTGCCGGTTTTGGGGAACAATTTGAAATTGCCTTTCGTTGGGTTTGCTTTCCAGGAAGAGAAGGCAAGTTGTTTCAGAGTAGCTGCCACATCACAGGATTGAGTGTTCTGTGGGAGGGAAGAAGGGTAAGATAACTGAAGATGAGATGGGATGAATCTGTGCGTAAAAGTGTGCAGGCTTCTGTGGAAGAATTCCCAGGCTGAGTTAATATCAGAGTCAGTAGATGTGGGAGACCAATCCTGAAGTGAGATGGTGGCTTGCGGTCCCTACCAATCTGCCTGAGTGAACAGACAAACCTATCAAATTGGAGGAGACAATAGCCGATGGGAGACACTAATGAGGCAGGGACATCCTGTTTGAGGAAGGATTCTGTTAAACAGATGATGTCCGGTTTATCAGCAGTGGCCTAGATTGAAAAATCTGTCAGGTTGGAGCGGAGGATTTGCATGTTTGAAGTCCACGCAGTAAGGGACAGGGAATGAAGCATTGGGAGTGTGCAGGACAGGAGGAGGTTGGAAGGGTCCAGGATGGGGGTGGCTGGGAGGGTGTGGGATGAAGCGGAAGCTGAGAGGAGATGAGATGAGGGAGGTGGTTTCAGGGATGAGGTGAAAGGGTAACTTTGAGATGGTGTGGTGAGGGGAAAACTTTGAGAGGGTGGGGTGAGGGGGATGCAGAATGATGGTACATGAAATGTCGGAATGCCGAAGAGAGAAACACACAGAAGGGGTGGCCTTGGAAGGATGCTTGCTTGAAGGAGATGTGCTGGAGGGGATTGACATGGAGGGGTTTGACGTTTTAAAAGAACACGAAGGGAATTTGATTGTCGTAAGTCGAAAACCTCTGCAAACTGAACTTCTCAAGATTCCCAAATTTGGCATTTACAGATAAAGATCATGGGATGGGTGGAAGGATTTTTTTGTTGAAGACATGGAGAAAGGTGATGCTGTCGGTATGGGAGGAGGGTTGATGGACCAAGCGCTTAGATGAAAGACAGATTCGTAAAATTTTCCTTGTGGAGAGGAAGATGAATAAGAAGAGGCAGAATAGACCATGATGAATAAGAACATGTGGTGGTATTCATGATGGAGAAATAAAGGAAGTGCAGTGTTTTTAAATGTTTGTAAAAGCTTTTAAAGAAAAAGGAAGAGGTGTTTCCTTCAATGAAGATTTACCTGGAAGGTATTGAGAAAAGGAATGAAGTACAGGAAGAAGACAGAATGAAATCTTGTTTGGGAGTGAGAACCAAAAGGGGTTTTTTGTTTTGTTTTCTAAGAAGGAGGGAGAATAGGATAACATTGAAGAAGCAGAAAGGACGATACTTTAGGGGAAAAAAAAAAACAAGAAGCAGAACGAGAAACAAACTCAAAAGTGAGACCGATTTTGTCTGCCGGTGATCCAAGGAGTAGGCCTGAGCCACAGGAAAAAGAATTTGTCAATACAGCACAACAAGGTACGATTTAACATGGACAATTAGATGAAAAAACAAACAGCAACACAGGGACGAAAATCTAAGACAAAAACACAACAGATCCAGTTTGAAAACTTTTCTTTTATTGAGGTGGAAGGAACAGATTCGACCTATCTCCATCCATTGTTGGGCCTCCATCAATTGTTGGGAGAGCCTCTGTAAGCATTTCAAAGACGAAGCTGGTGGCAACTGGAAGGGAGGTTGAGGAGGAGTCTAATTGCCCCCATACAAGTGGGGAATTAAGAAATTGAGGTGGTTACTGAATTTCCATATCTTGAGGAAGTGATGGCATCATCAGGTAGAATGTGTGCTGATTTGCATAAAAGGACTGCACAGGCTTCATGAGCCTTTGGTGCCTTATGAAGAGTGCTATCTAAAGATAAGGACCTGAGAATACCAACCACGTGGAAGGTGTATCAAGCATGTATATTCTCAGTTCTCCTTTATGGATCTGAGTGCTGGACCCCTTTCAAGAACCAACAAGTGAAACTGAAGTCCGTCCATAACAGATATGCATGTACTATTATCGACATATCATGTAAACAGCAGTGGGTGCATCACATCACATCACATCACAACACAGAAGATCCGGAAGTGTTGGGGTGATCCTGAAACTCCAGTGGTGAAGGTGATGAAACATCGTCTTGAATATCTGGGCCATGTTGCAAGGGTGTCAGATGACTGTACTCCAAGGCGCTGGCTACCCAAACCGCATCCAGGGGGAAAGCAAAGGAAGACATGGAAAGATGTGGTCAGAAGTGATTTCAAGGATCGAATGATAATTATAGAAGATAAGTCATACCAAGTAGCAAGCACATCAACAGGAAGATGGCAATCCCCCAATGAATCTGTGCATGAAACACCCAACCAAGCTGATCCTGCAACAGAACAACCAAGAATAGTTAAATGATAAATGCCATGAATGTAATAGAACCTTCAGAAGAGAGAGAGTGGTAATAAATGGCACAAATGCATCTTTAAAGGACAGAAACCTGTCAGTGAACAAAATGCAGCAGTCCGGTGCATATCTTGCATCCGCTTTTTGACGAGCTTTGGCTCAGAAGGAGAAAGAGAAGCAAGAGGTCATTCCAGGCACTATGGTGCTGCCTGCTGGCTGGCATGATGATTGGAATGTGCCATGCTGAGAGTGGCAAGAACATAGACTGGTCATTAATCGAAAGGGTTGCTGAGGAAGACGGGGCATCAACCAGAGATATGTCTTCTTGTTATTTTTTTTTTCTCTCTTAGTTCCATAATCGTCTTATATTTTACATATCCTCCAAGTACTGCTTTGAAAAGTGGTGACACATCTTCAGAGAACGGTACAACTATTCCAAATGGGGCAGTATGCACCAGCCGCATCTTCTGTATGTGCAAATGTTTTGACCGATAGAGTTTTTTTGAAACGTCGTTGTTGCTGAAGGTTGTTTGACATTCCCAAGTGAAAAAACTCACAACCTGAATCATTACCAGCAAATACCTACAATATGACAATACTGTGGAGTATCACAAGGATCACAGGCTATCAGACTATTCGAAATTATCAAGACAAAACTTGATCTATGAACACCAAAAAGGCCATGGTCCAAGATCAAAGCCTTCATGATGGAGATGTATAGATATATAGATGAATCACCAAAGAGATAATGAACGTATGTACTTCTGGCTGGGGGAGGGGGGGAGGGGGGTATGTGTTTTTCTGTTATATTTCATTCCTGCGTTGCTGTTTGTGTTTTCCTCCAATATTAAATATTATGTGTTAAATTATTCCCTGTTGTGCTGTATTGTCGAATTTGTTTTTGTGTCTGCTCAAGACCTACTCCATCTATCGCCGGCATGCCAATTCCTTCTCTGTTTTCACTACGTGTTCTTTATTTTGCTTCTCTTATTTTTTTTTCTCCAAATATTGTACTTTTTACCTCCTCAACGTTATCCTATTCTTCCTGCTTCAAAAACAAACTATTTTTCACTCCAAAATGATCTCAATCTGCCTGAATTTCCTGCACCCCATTCTTTATCTTTCGTTGGATGAAACGTTGTATCCTTCTTCTGTCATTTAAGTTTTTTAAAAAAAACTTTTTATAATGCTTCACTTTCCATATTTCTCTATCATGAGTACCATTGTGTTCTTCTTCATCGAGATCTGTTCCTCTTCTTCTTCCCAAAGATTATTTTCCAAACTTGTCTTTTACCTCGGCACAAACTCCATCAGTCCTACTCCAATACCTACAGCACCACCTTTCTCCATTCCTTCAGCAAATATTATTTCCACCCATCCCGTGATGTTTGTCTCCATTTGTGCAGATTGGGAATCTTGAGAAGTCCACTTTCCAGAGGTTGTCTGCTGATGACAATCACATCCCCTTCATGTCCTTCGATTGTATCAATCCCCTCTTGTCAGTACCCTCCCCCACATCTCCTACAAGCCCATATCCTTCCAACCCCACCCTTTCTATGGGTTCCCATCTTCAACATCCCTCCACTCCATGTCAACCTCTTTCTGCATCCTCCTTCATTCTATCCCCTCAAAGCTTCATGTCACTTCTTTCTTCATCCCCCTTCACCACGCCCTGTCAAAGTTTCTCCCTCATCACAACCCTTCAGAGATTCTGCTTCACCCACCTACTCAAAGCCGCCCACTCACCCTGCCCCCACAAAGCCCCACCCCCACCCCCATCATTCTTTACCATTCTAAAGCCTCCTCTCCTGTCCCTAACTGTGTGGACCTCAAGCATCAAATGTAACAATTCACTTTCACTCCAACCTGACAGATCTCACAATCCACACTGCTGCTGATAAACCAGACATCATCTGCTAAACAAAATCCTTCCTCCTCCCAGAACGCCCCTGACTCCTTAGTGTCTGTCACTCGAGGGGCTACTATCTCCTCCGATGTGATTGGCCTTACCTTCAATCGGGTGGTAGAGTTGCACTTTACATCAAGAAATCTATTTCTCACTCTCTGTGTGGTGACCTTACATCTCCCAGCCCCCAGGAGTACCTTTGGCTGTGACACCCGCTCTGCTCCCACCTCTCATTTTTCTGTGTTGTACCGACCTCCAAACAGTGACAACTCCATCTACATCTCTCAGACAAGATGGACCAACTTTTAACCACTCATCCCAACTCTCTCTTCTTCACAAGTGGTGATTTCATCATCACCAGCAAAGGACTTCTGTCATTCCATGGGACTGACTCAATCTATAAACTTTTCCACCCAGATTTCTCTCAATGGCAAATCTTCCCTTCTGGACTTGGTGATGACAAACTTCCCCACAAATGTCGACTGCTCGTGCTCTGCTCTAATTGGTTCATTTGATCACATGCTTGTGAGAGTCCACATCTCACTGGCTGTTCTCAGAGAGCTGCCTCAGCGCCAGCAAGTCTGGCCAAATTCACTTGGGCAAATTGGTAGGGACCGCAAGCAGCCATCTCTCTTCAGGGCTCGTCTCCTCTATCTACTGCCGCTGATATTAATTCAGTCTTGGAATTCTTCTACAGAAACTTGCTCTCCGTTATGCACGGATCCATCCCATGTCATCGTCAGTTATCCTACCCTTATTCTAGCCCATGGTACACTAAATTATGTGGTGAGGCAGTTGCTTTGGAACAACTTGCCATCTCTTCCTAGAAAGCAAACACGACTGAAGGCGGTCTCAGATCACTCGAAAAAGCCCAAACCAGGTGTGTTCATGAAACCACCAACACCCAAAAAGCCCACTCATGGGAGAGCCAAAAAAATAGCATTTGTCTTAACTCAAGATTGAACATTCAAATTAGTCTCCCTCCTGCAAAACAGATGGCACCTTGTTAAGTTTGTCTCTAGTGTATGCTCCCCCACCATCCTTTCCATCTCCACTTGTGAGAATGATGAATGCCTCTTTCTGTATTTGCTTCCAAGTCTGTACCCACCCTCCACAGTCACAATTAACCACTCCTGGAATCTGTGTCTTTTGCACCTGAGAATGTTGGGAAGTTAACATTCACCCTAAACTCTGATGCTACAAATGAACTGGACGGCATCAACTCACGTGTCCTACAAACATGATCTGCTGCTCTTGTACATCCTCTTTTCGCTCTTTTCATCCTATAATTTGCCCTCGGTAATCTTCCATCTGTTTAGAAGTCAGACATCATCACCAGATTACATAAACTAGGTGCAAAAATGAATCCCCTTAACTACAGATCGATCAGCTTACTTGATAATCCTCAGCAAGGTCATGGAATCAATCAATGCAGTTGAAATGAAATAATTTCTTTTCTGCAACAGCCTCATCAAGGATCATAAATTCGGATTCAGGACTGGTCACTCTACCTTGAACCTGCTGCTTCTACTCTCCCAACAATGGATGGAGGCCCTCAATCTCAGACAGGAGATCAGGGCTGTTTTGAGACATGCAGTATCTTGAGCTTTTGATAAAGCCTGACATCCAGCTTTGCTCTCCAAACCCTCTTCCTATGGCATCCAAGACCAACTACAAACATGGCTTACTGACTTCCTCCATTCTCGTAGCCAGCGTGTCGCTCTCAAAGGAATCCTTCCATCTCCTCTGCCTGTCATTGTCAGAGTGCCCCAAAGACAGTGTCCCCATTGGTATTCAGAATATTTCTAAATTATCTCTCTGACTCTACAAAATCCTCTTTATCATTTCGTTGATGACTGCACCCTCTGTTGTGACATCCTTCATCCTTCAGACAAGCAGGCAGCACCTTCTTCCCTCTCTTCATACCTAGAAAATAAATCACAAGACGGTCAAACACTTGGAATACTGTCTTTCAATCCTGACAAATCTCTATATCTCTCTCTCTCTCTCTCTCTCTGAAAGTGCCATCTGGCAAACCCTCATATCTACTTTCTTCACAATCCTCTTGAAGAAGTTCAATCACCCAAACTCTCGATCAGCCATGATCTTTCTTGGGCAAATTACGTTTCTAAGTTGGCCTCCAAAACAAGTCACTGAATGGACGTCCTCCATTTTACAAGATCCTTCCTTGGCACACCTGAACTTTTGTCCACCTACAAGACCTCCGTCTAAAGCGTGAAGAAGTACTGTTCTCCCCGCTTGGCTGGCACCCATGCCTCACATCTTGCTCAGCTTGACGTCATGGAAACCAAGACCTTCAAGATTATTGGAATATCCTGTGATAAAGCTCAGTCTATGGGCCTATCTGCCCCTATCACATTCACATTGCAGACAGGTCGGTAGTCTCTGTCTTGTACTGCCTCCTTTCTGGTCTTACACCCTCTGTTCTTACCATGCTTTGTTCCCCCAGGTTTCTACAGGGCACACTCGGTCCACCTCAAACCCCTTCGTACGAAACTCCCAAAATGCAGAATCACTGCTCACCTCTACTTGTTCATTCCTTTATTCTCACCTGTAGTACCAAGTTTCACATCCTCTTCAATCTCATTCTCCCCTCCAGCTCTTCCACGTAGCTCTCCACCACAATCTCAGATTCTCATCCACTCAAAATCCGTGATCTTTTGGAACCTCACTAACTCCCCCCCCCCCCCCCCGATCGACACCAAGCCCACCTCCTTTGAAACGTCCAGTCTTTTCTTCATGAGAGTTTGCTTTTGTATCCATCTTGTCCACCTAGTGCATCATGTCATATCCATCATTCCTCCCCACATCCTTTATTTGTCAAAGCCTCCCTATATTTTGTGCCTCAACTTTGCTGTTGGTGTTTCCTCCATTTTTCTACTGTTCCTTTTGTGCTGTTGCATCCTGATCCATTTGTGTTTTCGCTATTCTACGAGTCTCGACTTTGTATCCAAAAAAAAAAAATACAGCCCCGACATGTAAGTGTTCTCGGTGAACCATTCCAATGTTCTCGACAGATGATATTTGGCAAGCACCCCCTATTGAGCAGAACCCTTGCAGCAAATGATGATGTTGCACAAAGGCTCACCATCACTTTTACATTGAAAAGGTACAATTTGGCATTTAAGACAACATAGTAAGCTTGCCAGACAATGTGGTATGCTCCATCTCAGGAGTGGCTCCCAGTTATTGTATGATCATTCACTATCGCCCTTTGGGTTTGGGTGAATGTTTGGTTGACCATGTGCTTCGGCCTTTGGGATAAAGTACATGTGTGCTCTCGGACAAGTGACAAGTTTTGTTGGACTGTGTACTTTGGCCGTAGGCCCAAAGTGCATGACCCTAACTTTGTTGTGTTTGATTTTTCAAAAACCTTTTTACCTGCGACATGTCGAAGGACTACAAGAGCTCCATGTTGCTGTTGTTGTTGTCGTGGTTCATGTTCGGGGTCGATTTTTGAAATGTGCACCCATTGGTCAGACAGTTTCCGGACCACACCCACATCTGTCGCTTGACTCCACCCACCATGGCACGGAGACGAAATGATATGGCCGCCATCTTTGTTTTCTGGTGGGCCTAACACATTAGGCTTGTAGGCCTCTGCCGATTCTACTGTCTGGGCTTGTTGCATCAGATTTCCATTGGCTTTGGTTGGGTCTAATGTGAAGGAATATGAGGAACCCAGAAAAATCGAACCATATGTTGAATAAAAATTATTAATAAGGTTTAATTAAGCCCATACGTGCCTCCATACAAAAATAGCCCCATTAGTCTATGAGTTGGATTAATTACTGCTCTCATAATTGGGGGCAAAACGCCATCGTGTTTTTTTTCACTCCTTTCTACCTATAAATAGCAAAAAAACTATGCTGGCCATCCCCGATTGGAGGCTTAGTGGCAGAAAGTGGGTCAAGATGGCATGACAGCCAATTTTAGTTATCAAATTTATTTAAATGTACCAAATTTGTTTGTTTCAATTAATAAGTTGTTGTTTTTAACATATGTTGTTGTTTTTTATTTTTTTATCTCGGTCACATGTTACCAAGAAAGATGGCAGCAGAAGTACCGAAACAGACATTAAAGATTGTAAAATAATTTTCTGGTAAGCAGGGAGGGTTAGGCGAATAATTCAATTCGACTTCTAACTGCTGTCAGTTACAATTCGTCATTTGATTTTAAAAAAATACACCTGGATACTTGTCTGCGTCACTGTAGATAACAGCTATGGATTCTGAAGAAGATGAGCTTCCCACAAAGAGAGACCACATTCCCTCCAATGAATCACAGGTCTGTACTATATTGTTGCGGATCTGCAAAACCTGCACTCCTCCGAGGTAATGGCACCCGGCACAGAGCGATCCTAAGACAGTTATTTCGTTAATATGTGTTTAGTTAGTCCTTTCCATATGTCTCGTGGGTAAATGGGACAAGATTCCATGTGTAAGGCTTTTAGATAGGTCTTCAATCCCTTATTCTTTCATTTATTTTACTTCTTTTTATTTCACACAAACCACTCAAGCATGCACGTCAGGCCAGTAATGCCATCTGTGAAGAGTCGAGAAGGTGCAGCATCCCAGCTCATTTGTATACACGCGCCATTTCCCTGTTCAAATGGTGTGCCATAAACCAACCGATGCCTCACCTCAGACCCTCACAACGCTCACTACAATGATTACCATGATCACTACAAACGCCATCTTGAACTCCCTAAAACAACCGATGCCTGACCTCCACTACAAACGCTACAACCGCGACTAACCGCTTCAGTCAACTCACTGCAATCACATCAACCACTCCCAACGTTTCAACGCCTTCACCACAAGCACCACAGCACTTCCTCGACCTCCCAACAACCACTACAAACCACCCCAATTACAGTTAGCTCATTCGTTAGACACTCACCACAGTCTCTGAAGATGCCGGGGGAATGATGGACATTATGAGCTGGGGTGTTTCACCGTGTAACTCGAAGCACAAATGTGTGCTGGGGTTCATTCATTGACATCCAGGTAGCTTTGGCATTCTGCTAAATAACCACACTCGAATGGAGTTCAGTGCACACTCAGGGCCAGAGAGCACTCATGAAAACCCTCAGCCAATGTTAATTGTGGAGCTGTGTCGCGTGGCCCAGTTTAAAAAGCAACTGAAGCCATTTTCGACTCCGGAGTCTGGTTACCACATGGAGTGATGGCCATGTGCCAATGGGGGTGCTTGGAAATGCCTACAGGCTCTTTTGATCCACTTTCTGGCCCTTCCTACACTCTAGGCTCTATAAAAGAGAGCAAATCAGGATCAATCTTTCTCCTTCGTCCAGCCTCCAAATCGAATCTCTCTGAAGCCTTCACCAATCTGAGTGTGACCAAGATGAGGGGGCAGTGTAACTGAGTGAGGTGAGCAGGGTGGAGCGAGCAGTTACCGAGACATTCCAGGGTCATTTCCGGGTCATGCCTGGGTCATCGGCGTTCGGCTTTGGCTGCATTCCGCAGCAAGTATTCATTACCACTAACAAACTTTCTCACACATCCCCGTTAAGCTTTCTTTCGTGCATCTTTTCTCAATCTATACCTCGTCCAATAAAAGAGCATCACCAATTTGCACCTTTCACACCTTCCTCTTGCATCACACTCCATGACATTTTTGCCCATCCCACTCACACATCATAGATGCCCCAGTTTTATTCCCTCCTCCCCCTTTCTCAGCAATTGGGTTGCATAGGTCCATAGGTCACCTACACCTCAAGTGCTTCTCTTGTCTCTGGGCTAACCCTAATTTCCTCAGGGGTATGTGTGGGGGGGGGGGGGGTGATGGTGCATGCAACCTGTGTAACATAAGTAAGATTGTAGCAGTTTATTGGGTTAACTCTGCACTTTGTCTCTTTCATGAATAACTGTATTTTATTTTGCCCCACCCACAAATTATTTGCTTTCCCCTGCTGTACATTTTGTGAATAAACCCGTTACTGTGCCACATATTTTTCCTCACTCTTGCTTGTAATAATTGCTTTTGTTATAAATGTACCCAGCTCGTTTCGTCTTTTCCTTCATTGGTCCAGCATGATCCGCATGTTAATTTGGCAAGGAAGTTCTACCCCAACAATATTTCATGAGCTGGTGCGTACTTGGCAGCTCTGCTCGACTGCACCTGATAAGGTAAGTTTAATGCCTGTACGCATCGAGGGAACGTGATCCTAATTGGATGGCCATCCGCAGGTAAGGTATCACGTGAAGTAGTGTAACCCTGCCGGATTTGCTGTGCCAATCAGTGTTCATATTTGTCTAGCAACCTGCCGGCATGCAGAGTTATTTGTGCCTGGTGGCCTCGGGACCAGTCGTTCGAGAGGGACCCAAGTCCTTCCCCTCGTGGCGACCCTTGAATCCCGAGTCCACAACAATATGTAGCAACAAAGCTGCAAGAACAGAGCTTGTCATCCAGCGAGACCAGTCTTCATGGACCACCCTTCTAAAGCTGCGAGGATTCGTGCATTTGAACCCATCTTGTAGCTGTCATCAACTGACACTGTAACTACCATATCTTATCTTATCACAGGAACTGTCGGGATAAATTCACACACAAAAATATATCTGTGGTGGACTGACGGTTATTTCCTCAACAGGTAGGGTGAAAATGAGGGATTAGGGGGAAAGGGCGATGCCCCCCCCCCTTCCTGAAGCGGTATGGTCATGGGAAGCACAACGGAATTTAACGGCATGGTTCTTATGTTCCATGAAGAGTTTGGTCTGCATCTGGTGGTTGGTTTCTGAGAAAATTTTAAAATACATTACCTGAATTTGAGGCGAAACCCCTCTGTCATGCCCTATAAATTGGCGTATCCTAATGGGGAGTACAACCCCATGAGACCTTACTGTCCTGATGCGTTGTACCAAATTTGGTCTGCACCGCTCAGGTAGTTGTGGAGAAGATGTTTTCGTGAAAATGAGGGCTGGGGGAGATATGGCCATGAGAAGCACAACCTAAGGTTAGGATATTGCCCCAATGCCTCATGCACGATTGGTCTGAATCTTTCTGGAAGTTTTTGAGAAGATTTTTTAATACAATACCAATATTTAGGGTAAACCCCCACTTCCACCCTCTTTATAGGGGGCACATCTGGATGGGGTGCACAACCCAATGAGACCTTGCTGTCCTGATGCATCGTACAAATTTGGTCCATATCGGTTGGTTAGTTTTTGAGGAGATGCTTTACTCAAATGTTAACGAATGAATGGCCAGACACCGGGACCCACTCCAAGAGATTAGTTCGGATAAATAACATAAAAAAATAGAACCGCAGGTCCTGAAGCTCACCTGAATCAGGAGCAACAGTCAGTCAACCGCCCCCCACAGAACTCCCAGACACTGATTTTTTTTTAATGCGATGAATAAACTTTGGTACATAACGCGTGATGAACGTTTTGATCAAGTTTCATTGAAATTGGTTGTGTACATAGTTTCGGAGAAGAAAGGAAATGCATATTTTGGGGAGAACCCCCTCCCCCCATGCACCCCCTTGGATCTCTATTTTTTTTTTTTAATGTCGTGAACAAACTTTGGTACGTCACGGGTGATGAAGGTTGTGGTCAAGATTCATCTGAATTGCGTGTGTGGTTTCAGAGGAAAAAGGAAATACCTACTTTGGGAGGTCAAACCTCGACCTACTTTGACACCCGGTAGACCCCTTGAGAACCCGATTTTTCTAATGCGGTGAAACAACTTGAGTTGCAACGAACCAAATATCATTTTAGCCATGTTTGGTCACAATCCCATGAGCAGTTTTGGAGAAGTTGCATGTGTTTACGGACTGACGGACGATCGACGCACCATTCCACGAGCTCCCCGGAACTAAGTTCCAGGTGAGCTAAAAAGCACTCGCCCATATAAACGATGAGTTCCTCAGGGAATTTAGCCCTACGTGATCAACGGAGATCATCAAGAGAATGAGTGCCGAGTAGTTCCCAGATGATCGACAAAGTCTGCATATTTTCTGATAAGAGTAGTACGTAAATAAAACGTTCTAATTCCAGGGAGTTTCTCATCAAGGCATGTGAGCTGAGTTGAGATGAGAAGGCTCGACAAGTTGCCACTCTCAAAAAACATAGGACACCTGTGGGTGAGGAAGCGTGTGTTTGTTACCTCTGCCACCGAAGGAGGATTGAGGTCACGTTTTCACCCCTGTCTGTCTGTTTGTTTGTCAACAAAATATCTCAAAAAAAGTTGGGGACGGATTTGGACGAAATTTGGTGGGGAGCTTGCGTGCATGACAAGAACGAAATGTTTAGATTTTAGTGAAATTCCAAATTCGGATCCGGATCCGATAATTTTTTCAGTGATTTTTCACCATTGCGAGGTGGGGCCAAAAACGATGGGGGTCCGAACAGCTCGCTCTACCAAGTGCCCTTCTATGAAATGGAGGCAGCGGGGGAAACAAAATGGCATTTCAAGAAGTGGAGGAATTGTGTGCTCAACCAATGAGTTACCTGGATAGCTCAGATGGCAGAACATTGGTACAGCTTGCCAGAGGACCTGGGTTTGAATTGTTGTGAATCCTGGTCTGTGCCCATAATTTTTCCACATATATTTATGTTTGTTTCCTGTTCAATATATATATATATATATATATATATATATATATATATATATATATATATATATATATATATATATATATATATATAATCAAGAGAGATATGAATAAGCCATCACCATGGAACCTTCCTCAAGGGAATAAGCATTGGTAAATTGATCTTAAGACTGATAGAGAGAGAGAGGACAACCCTTCAGAGAATGTTTCTGGAAATTGTGATTGGGATGAGGCGGATAAAGCAGGGATGTAAACAGTGGGGAAATTGTGCTCATGCCTTCGGTGTTCACAAGATCGACACTTAGATGGAACACATTTCATATAGAATTACACATGGAGCAGGTTCGGTGGCAGATGTTACGTATTGGCTCAAATCACTGCTGTCTCTTTTTGTATCTCCACACGTAAAGAGACATTTAACTCGATGTGCTGTGCAATTTAATTTAGCCCCTGGCCTTGATTACGATCCCAATCTTACATTCAATGGAAATGAAATTTGCCCATAATTAATTGTCGGTTTATGAATGCTACATTTTGATGTGATGCTTCGGTGTGGTCTGCAAGGTTTCAACAATGAAGGTAGAAATAGAAGATGCAATCAATGGTG
Source organism: Eptatretus burgeri (assembly GCF_056783735.1). NCBI lineage: Eukaryota > Metazoa > Chordata > Myxini > Myxiniformes > Myxinidae > Eptatretus > Eptatretus burgeri. The sequence continues at coordinate 69,428,780 of NC_140966.1, forward strand.
CTTGTTCATCAAATATTTTCCAAACATGGCACTTATGTGCAATCTGTTTATCAGTTGGTGTTGTTGTTTGGAGGATGTACCTAAATCAACAAGCTTGGAGTATTTTTGGAGTATTAAATATAAAATCAGTTTGACACACACCTAAGGGAGTGCGTATGGTTTCAGGAATGCTGCACATACAAGGTTGTCTGTTTAAATGTTGTGTGTTAAGAGGGTTTGGGTCATTGTAATGACAAAGTCTAGGAGTAGTGATGGTATTGAGATGATGTGATTCAAGTGAAGTTGTGTTTTTGAGATGGTGCCCCGATGGTGATTTTTTTGAGGTGTGCTGACATTATTTTCAGGATTTTGTAATCGATTGTGTCGCTATTGTCAGAATAATAACAGAATGTGGTGCATCACTGTGCAGTCTGTGGACGTAGATTTGCTGAAGCGGTGATGATGTTGCAATGTGGACCTTCAAGCTTCGTGCATCTGACAAAAACAGTGCATTTTTCAGTTACTTTTACACCCAGATATATTGGCTGAAAGGGGATAGCTTTATAGATTTAGTAAATGTGAAATGTAGTGTTAATACTTACAAAACGCTGGCTCATTGTCCTCATGACCACATCGGTTTGTCTTTCATACTTTCATCATTTATCGTGCTCTGAACGGCACAGCTCAAGCCGCAGCTGCTGAACCATTTTGTTGTTGGATTATCCTGCCTGTCATTAAATACTGCAGATGGAGTTGATGGTGAAATGTTCATGGCAACAATGTCCGTAGATGAATCGATTGGCAGGATGGCCGAGAGGTATCTGCACTCGCCTCCAAGCTGTCAAGCCTGGGTTCGAATCTGGGCCCAGCTATAAGTACCATCATCTCGGTGTTTCACAGGGAGGGTGCTTCATCAATGTGTGTGCCCTCCCTAGGATGGACGGTAAACTGGGCATCCCGTCTGCCAGCATTATACAGTAGTTAGTAGATGTTATAGATATCATGGTCTTTCATGAAAAATAGGCAAGTTAATGCTGGAATCCTTAACAAATTCCAAATTCCTGTATTCACCTATCGAGGGAATTGCGACAGTGGCACAGCCACGCCCTCAGCCAGTGATGCTACCCCACAGCCTTGGACTCCATGCGAAAGAAGACAGAGATATCTGTGATTACAAAGTGATCACCAAGGGTAAGCCTCCCCTGATAGGGAGAGGCTTATCCTTGGTGATCAGCCATGACATAACCTTTGCCCGTGATCCAAAGATGGCCATTTTTTTTTTCAGACCACCATATGACCTTGACCTTCAACATTTATGGATAGAGTATAAAAAAACACAAAATGTGTCCCCATCTGCAGTCTATTGATAAAACTTAACATCATGAAAATCGCAGAAAAATTATTCAAGTTATGATCAAAAAAGTGTTTTTTGTTAATTACATTGCAATCCTAAAAAAGTAGGTCAAGGACACGAAACAAATATCAGGTGCACAACTTCAATGAAGATCGACTGTTATGATGCAAAAACATCTTGGAATGCCAAGGTCAGGTCAGGTATGGGAGCATGTGCCAGAACAGCGCGTCGCTGCGTCCACTTTCCGCCGGTACTCCAGGGGCCTCCGTCTGGCCATCCCCCAGGCAGATGCCAGGCCCATCCCCATCTCCTTGAGATGATGGTCAACCTGCTGCAACCATGAGGCACGTGGTCGGCCCACTGGCCTCCTCCACTCATGAGACTCCCTCGCTGAGAGAATCTGGTGAGCAGGATCAGCGTCAGGAAAACGAGCCACATGTCCATACAGCCGCAGCTGACGCTCACGGACTATGCAGGTAACAAATCTCATCCGAGTCTCTCTCAGCAACCGCTCGTTGGACACAAAATCCGACCAGCGATAGCCAAGGATTCTCCGAAGAGACCTGGTACCAAAGGAATTAAGTCTCCGTCTCAGATCCTTGGTCAAAGTCCAAGTCTCGCACCCATAGAGCAAGACTGGAAGTACCAAGGACCTGAAGACTCGGACTTTCGTCCTCCCGCACAGGTACCGGCAGCGCCACACCCCATGATCCAGTGAATCCATGACTCCCCAGGCCCGACCCAGACGTCTATTGACCTCCGGCTCACAACCTGCGGAGACATGAATATCACTGCCAAGGTAAGTGAATCTATCCACGACCTCAACATCCTCACCACAAACAGACACAGACAGGACAGCAGCATCCAAGATGTCACCGAAAGCCTGGATCTTTGTTTTGACCCAAGAAATCCGTAATCCCAACGGCTCCGACTCCTCATTCAGCACCTCGAGGGCCCCCAAGAGGATGTCTAAAGTCTCCGCAAAGATGACTGCATCATCTGCAAAATCAAGGTCCGAGATCTTGACATTGCCAAACGATGCACCGCAACTTGATCTCTCCGACATCCTCCCAAAAATCCAGTCCATACAAGTGCTGAAAAGTGTGGGGGCAAGTACACACCCCTGACGAACTCCAGTAGCAACTGGAAATAAGTCAGAGGCGGTACCACCACACTTCACAGCACTCTCAGTACCAGAGTAGAGTTCAGACATCAGATCGATCAGTTTCGGTGGCACCCCACGAAGACCAAGAATCCTCCAGAGGACATCCCGATTCACTGAATCGAACGCTTTACAGAGATCAACATAGGCTGCAAGCAGCCCCTGCCGAAACTCTCGTCTGCGTTCGGTGAGGACACGAAGTGCAAGGATACGGTCAATCGTTGACCTCTTTGGTGTAAAGCCTGACTGCTCTGGACGCTGGTGCTCAAGCAGATGGTGGCGAACCCTATTAAGAATTATCCGAGCAAAGACCTTGCCCGGCACTGAGAGCAGCGTCACCCCTCGGTAGTTGTTGCAGTCTTGGCGATCACCCTTCCCTTTCCAGAGAGGGACAACAAGGCCCCTCTTCCAGTCAGTTGGGATGATGCCTGTGTTCCAGGCAGAGCACAAAACTGCATGCAACGACACGAGTGCAGCATTTCCACCAGCCTTGAGAAGTTCGGCATGGATGCCACAGATCCCTGGAGCTTTGCCCCGTTTCAACTGGTTCACCGCAGCCCGTGTTTCCACAAGCGATGGTGGACCACAGTTGATTCGAGGGTCAGCAACAGGGATTGTAACACCCTTGACGTCCAACTCGACAGCTGGGGGATCAGCCTGGTACAACCGCTCGAAGTAACCGGCCCAGCGGGCCTTCACTTCAGACTCCTCTGTCAAGAGCCTACCACTCTCTGCTCGAACTGCAGTGCTCCGAGGGATGGGCTTGGATGAACGTAATGCGCGAATTCCCCTGTAAGCGGGACGAGAATCACCTGTCCACAGGTGATGCTCTACCCCTCACAGATTCCTCGCACATAGGCCTCCTTGTCCACCCTCAGTGCACGTACAGTTTTACGCCTCAGCTCCCTGAACAGCTCAGCTCTGCCATTCAGCCTGGCCCTGCGACTCTGGTCAATGGTATCCAGTGTCCCTTGAGAGACAAAATTCTTCTTTGCCCTGCGGTGAACTCCAAGGCATCCACCGGCAACATCAAGGACGGTGGTCTTGAAGGTGTTCCACAACTCTTCAGGACCCCCAAAGCACCCAGACCCCCAAGTGTCCACTCAGCCTGTTCGCAAACTCCTCAGCTACTCTCTCATCCCTGAGCTTGGCAACATCCAGCCTAGGCTGGGATGGTACCATTCTCCAGGATTTAAGGTGCAGCTTTAGAGTTGCTACAACAAGCCTGTGGTCAGTGATTGAGGAACTGAGCACTCCGGGTAGACCCTGCAGTTCTGGATCATCCTCCAACGACCGTCAATGAGGACATGGTCAATCTCCTTTGCCACACCGCCAGCGTTGGAATACCAAGTCCAGCGATGAGCTTGCAGGGCGTTGAAACCATGAACCAGCCACCCTAAGTCCATGACTTCTTGCAAAGTCAAGGAACTTAGTGCTATTCTGGTTCATAGTTCCTGACCCATGGGGACCAACACACACCTCATAACCGTCCCTATCAGTTCCAGTCGATGCATTGAAATCCCCCAAGACTAGAAGTGTATCTCGTCTGGGGCACTGATCAACCACAGACTCGAGTGTGGCGTAGAATGCATCCTTCACGGTAAGATCACTCGCCTCAGTCGGAGACATAAATAGAGACCAGGGAAATGACACCTAAGGAGTGACGAATCCTTAATCTCATAATACGCTCGTTGACCGGTGTTACCTCAATTATCATTGGGGTCAGCTTATTGGACACAGCTACAGCAACTCCTTTGGGTATGGTCACCATCAGAGCGACCAGACCAATAGTAGGTGTAACCACCCACCATTATCTCGCCGCAATCCGGTCTCCGAACCTCAGAGAGAGCTGCAATCCCGATGTCCAAACGCTTGAGCTCAGATGATAACAGAGACAGGTGATCATCCTCTCTTAGGGATAGGACATTCCAGGCACCCACCCGAAGGGACCGCCTCAGGTTAACCCAAGGAGACCGCCGTCTGGTGGACGACACCTCAGCACCACTCCGACATACTCTCCCGCAATCTGACCCAGGGATGTTACCCCGTGGTTTCCCTCCTATCAAAGATTGGGGATCCCAGAAGGCTTTGCCCCAATCCCATCATCCGGTGAGCTGCCCTGCGAAGGGAAGCTGCACAGGAGGTACTCCCACGGAGTGGGTTTTCAGATTTTTTTGCGTTTTTGCGTTTTGCGGAATGAAGCGTTTTACGGTGGCTGGAGTGCAAATCCTGCCACCAACCTCCTAATAAGAAGTAACCCAACTGCAGGAGGACGTCCGCAGACACAGTTGGGCACTAGATATGGATGGCCGTTGGCTCACAAGGAGCTCCTCCGCCCTTTGACAGGTTTTGTTTTTAATCCTGCTGGGTGTCCATATCCAAACACCCTCCTCACCAGAAAACCTGGTGGGGGAGACGGTTTAGTCGCCGACAACCCGACCATGGAACAGGTTAGTACAGGTTTACATGGTACCTGTAGCAGGTCACAGATCGAACCTGACCTGACGTTAATCATGGTCTTTCATATCATGGTCTTTCATGAAAAATAGGCAAGTTAATGCTGGAATCCTTAACAAATTCCAAATTCCTGTATTCACCTATCGAGGGAATTGCGACAGTGGCACAGCCACGCCCTCAGCCAGTGATGCTACCCCACAGCCTTGGACTCCATGCGAAAGAAGACAGAGATATCTGTGATTACAAAGTGATCACCAAGGGTAAGCCTCCCCTGATAGGGAGAGGCTTATCCTTGGTGATCAGCCATGACATAACCTTTGCCCGTGATCCAAAGATGGCCATTTTTTTTTTCAGACCACCATATGACCTTGACCTTCAACATTTATGGATAGAGTATAAAAAAACACAAAATGTGTCCCCATCTGCAGTCTATTGATAAAACTTAACATCATGAAAATCGCAGAAAAATTATTCAAGTTATGATCAAAAAAGTGTTTTTTGTTAATTACATTGCAATCCTAAAAAAGTAGGTCAAGGACACGAAACAAATATCAGGTGCACAACTTCAATGAAGATCGACTGTTATGATGCAAAAACATCTTGGAATGCCAAGGTCAGGTCAGGTATGGGAGCATGTGCCAGAACAGCTGTCGCTGCGTCCACTTTCCGCCGGTACTCCAGGGCCTCCGTCTGGCCATCCCCCAGGCAGATGCCAGGCCCATCCCCATCTCCTTGAGATGATGGTCAACCTGCTGCAACCATGAGGCACGTGGTCGGCCCACTGGCCTCCTCCACTCATGAGACTCCCTCGCTGAGAGAATCTGGTGAGCAGGATCAGAGTCAGGAAAACGAGCCACATGTCCATACAGCCGCAGCTGACGCTCACGGACTATGCAGGTAACAAATCTCATCCGAGTCTCTCTCAGCAACCGCTCGTTGGACACAAAATCCGACCAGCGATAGCCAAGGATTCTCCGAAGAGACCTGGTACCAAAGGAATTAAGTCTCCGTCTCAGATCCTTGGTCAAAGTCCAAGTCTCGCACCCATAGAGCAAGACTGGAAGTACCAAGGACCTGAAGACTCGGACTTTCGTCCTCCCGCACAGGTACCGGCAGCGCCACACCCCATGATCCAGTGAATCCATGACTCCCCAGGCCCGACCCAGACGTCTATTGACCTCCGGCTCACAACCTGCGGAGACATGAATATCACTGCCAAGGTAAGTGAATCTCTCCACGACCTCAACATCCTCACCACAAACAGACACAGACAGGACAGCAGCATCCAAGATGTCACCGAAAGTCTGGATCTTAGTTTTGACCCAAGAAATCCGTAATCCCAACGGCTCCGACTCCTCATTCAGCACCTCGAGGGCCCCCAAAAGGATGTCTAAAGTCTCCACAAAGATGACTGCATCATCTGCAAAGTCAAGGTCCGAGATCTTGACATTCCCAAACGATGCACCGCAACTTGATCTCTCCGACATCCTCCCTAAAATCCAGTCCATACAAGCGCTGAAAAGTGTGGGGGCAAGTACACATCCCTGACGAACTCCAGTAACAACTGGAAATAAGTCAGAGATGGTACCACCACACTTCACAGCACTCTCAGTACCAGAGTAGAGTTCAGACATCAGATCGATCAGTTTCGGTGGCACCCCACGAAGACCAAGAATCCTCCAGAGGACATCTCGATTCACTGAATCGAACGCTTTACAGAGATCAACATAGGCTGCAAGCAGCCCCTGCCGAAACTCTCGTCTGCGTTCGGTGAGGACACAAAGTGCAAGGATACGGTCAATCGTTGACCTCTTTGGTGTAAAGCCTGACTGCTCTGGACGCTGGTGCTCAAGCAGATGGTGGCGAACCCTCTCTAGAATTATCCGAGCAAAGACCTTGCCCGGCACTGAGAGCAGCGTCACCCCTCGGTAGTTGTTGCAGTCTTGGCGATCACCCTTCCCTTTCCAGAGAGGGACAACAAGGCCCCTCTTCCAGTCAGTTGGGATGATGCCTGTGTTCCAGGCAGAGCACAAAACTGCATGCAACGACACGAGTGCAGCATTTCCACCAGCCTTGAGAAGTTCGGCATGGATGCCACAGATCCCTGGAGCTTTGCCCCGTTTCAACTGGTTCACCGCAGCCCGTGTTTCCACAAGCGATGGTGGACCACAGTTGATTCGAGGGTCAGCAACAGGGATTGTAACACCCTTGACGTCCAACTCGACAGCTGGGGGATCAGCCTGGTACAACCGCTCAAAGTAACCGGCCCAGCGGGCCTTCACTTCAGACTCCTCTGTCAAGAGCCTACCACTCTCTGCTCGAACTGCAGTGCTCCGAGGGATGGGCTTGGATGAACGTAATGTGCGAATTCCCCTGTAAGCGGGACGAGAATCACCTGTCCACAGGTGATGCTCTACCCCCTCACAGATTCCTCGCACATAGGCCTCCTTGTCCACCCTCAGTGCACGTACAGTTTTACGCCTCAGCTCCCTGAACAGCTCAGCTCTGCCATTCAGCCTGGCCCTGAGACTCTGGTCAATGGTATCCAGTGTCCCTTGAGAGACAAAATTCTTCTTTGCCCTGCGGTGAACTCCAAGGCATCCACCGGCAACATCGAGGACGGTGGTCTTGAAGGTGCTCCACAACTCTTCAGGACCCCCCAAAGCACCCAGACACCCCAAGTGTCCACTCAGCCTGTTCGCAAACTCCTCAGCTACTCTCTCATCCCTGAGCTTGGCAACATCCAGCCTCGGCTGGGATGGTACCATTCTCCAGGATTTAAGGTGCAGCTTTAGAGTTGCTACAACAAGCCTGTGGTCAGTATTGAGGAACTGAGCACTCCGGTAGACCCTGCAGTTCTGGATCATCCTCCAACGACCGTCAATGAGGACATGGTCAATCTCCTTTGCCACACCGCCAGCGTTGGAATACCAAGTCCAGCGATGAGCTTGTGGGCGCTGAAACCATGAACCAGCCACCCTAAGTCCATGACTTCTTGCAAAGTCAAGGAACTTAGTGCTATTCTGGTTCATAGTTCCTGACCCATGGGGACCAACACACACCTCATAACCATCCCTATCAGTTCCAGTCGATGCATTGAAATCCCCCAAGACTAGAAGTGTATCTCGTCTGGGGCACTGATCAACCACAGACTCGAGTGTGGCGTAGAATGTGTCCTTCACGGTGAGATCACTCGCCTCAGTCGGAGCATAAATAGAGACCAGGGAAATGACACCCAAGGAGTGGCGAATCCTTAATCTCATAATACGCTCGTTGACCGGTGTTACCTCAATTATCATTGGGGTCAGCTTATTGGACACAGCTGCAGCAACTCCTTGGGTATGGTAACCATCAGAGCGACCAGACCAATAGTAGGTGTAACCACCCACCATTATCTCGCCGCAATCCGGTCTCCGAACCTCAGAGAGAGCTGCAATCCCGATGTCCAAACGCTTGAGCTCAGATAATAACAGAGACAGGTGATCATCCTCTCTTAGGGATAGGACATTCCAGGCACCCACCCGAAGGGACCGCCTCAGGTTAACCCAAGGAGACCGCCGTCTGGTGGACGACACCTCAGCACCACTCCGACACACTCTCCCGCAATCTGACCCAGGGATGTTACCCCGTGGTTTCCCTCCTATCAAAGATTGGGGGTCCCGAAGGCTTTGCCCCAATCCCGTCATCCGGTGAGCTGCCCTGCGAAGGGAAGCTGCACAGGAGGTACTCCCACGGAGTGGGTTTTCAGATTTTTTTGCGTTTTTGTGTTTTGCGGAATGAAGCGTTTTACGGTGGCCGGAGTGCAAATCCTGCCACCAACCTCCTAATAAGAAGTAACCCAACTGCAGGAGGACGTCCGCAGACACAGTTGGGCACTAGATATGGATGGCCGTTGGCTCACAAGGAGCTCCTCCGCCCTTTGACAGGTTTTGTTTTTAATCCTGCTGGGTGTCCATATCCAAACACCCTCCTCACCAGAAAACCTGGTGGGGGAGACGGTTTAGTCGCCGACAACCCGACCATGGAACAGGTTAGTACAGGTTTACATGGTACCTGTAGCAGGTCACAGATCGAACCTGACCTGACCTGATTACAGACAAACAGACAGACAAACATCGGTTAAAACATAACCTCCATCCACCTTTGGTGGCAAAGGCAATGAAATAAACCTGACAAGTTGGAGAAGAATGCCAAGTGGTCTTTGAGATTCCGCATTCGGAAAATTGAGAGATGACAAAAAAGTCGTTATTTTTATCAGACTGTCACTTGACCTTTACCTTTAACCAGGAGGGATGTGATGTAAATCAAGCAAAATTTGCTACTTTCTTTAGGCTACCGAGAGAGGGCAATCAGACAAACCTTAGTCGAATTTTGTGAAAAATGTTAAAATGTCTACAATTGGGGCATGACCTTAAATTACATCAAGGTCAAATAAATTGTGACAACCACATATAATTGGTATTTCGATTATTGAGGCAAAATGTCATTCTGAAGGTCCTAGGGCAATGGCAGAAAAGAAAGGAGAAAAACCTAAATAGTAGTTTATAGCTCTTAGTTGTGTAAGACCTTGACCTTTAATCTGGAGGGATATGTTGTAACTATGTGTAATTGTGACTTATCCAGGCTATCTAGGGAGGGCGTTTTTGTGCCGATCAGACAAACTTGAGTTGAGTTATGGTGAAAAATGTCAAAATGTCCATAATTATGTTTTTACCTTAAAATTACATCAAGGTTAAAAAAAATTAGGTCAACCCACATACTTTCTATTCACATTATTGATGTAAAATTTCATTCCGAAAGTCCCAGCTGGCTCTGAGATTCAGCTCGGACATTGAAACAGTTTGGAGTGGTGAGAGTGCAGGAAGAAATATAAATGTACAGTATATATATATATATATATATATATATATATATATATATATATATATATATATATATATATATATATATATATATATATATATATATATATATATATATATATATATATATATGTGTGTTAAAAAATGAGTCTAAGAAACACTGTGCCAATTGTGAAAAACAAACCCCATAACAACAATCTGCCTTCCCTCGGCTTAAATAGATTGCTGAAGCATAAAGGCACGTACGTACTTTGAGCCTGCAGCACAGAGTTCTAGTCTCTGCATGGATTTATCAGCAAGGGACGTATAGTGGTACCATGGCCTAATTACTGACACATTTCAGGAGTTTGACGGTCTCAAAACAAACCAAAGTAGGTGAATTGGCTGAAATTGTCATTTATTTGGCTCTGATAGATTTTTGTGCACCTTCCAATCTCCAGTCACTCCGTTTGTCAGAAAGCGTTGGACATGGTTTTGGAATTGTTTCATGACATTACTTTCCATGATCATGCTTTACATCAGTTACAATATTTGATTTTTACTCACGAAATTATTTTATTTTATTTTTATTTGTGAGTAAATTACTAAATAAATTGGATTCACAAATATCCCAATTATGTTTATTTTCTTTCTTACATGGTCTAATGCTCACGGAGGAGCTGCCACATAAATCAGGCAAACACAATCATATAGATGAGACGACAAATGACAAAGGGCAAATGGATGAGACAGCACCGGATTGACTTCAGAAAAACACAGCGGCTAAGCTTGGTGGAGGTGATGTACAGTATTTTCCCAGGCACTCTGGGTATGGCAATGCCATCTTTATGACTGTTTTTTTATGACACATGTACCATTTTAAAAGTATTTGGTATGACTCAGCCAGGATTTAAATGCAACACATGTTGTTCTGGTCAAATAATATGGTCAGGTGCCATGGTCTGCCTGCTTGCTGTTGTTGTGAGATACTTAACACCAATCCCTTTACATGGGCCTTTCTCATTTACATGACATGTGGCAAAACATGCATTTTCTGTCGAGGGTAAAATTAGCCTCATGCTGTTTCAAGTTGGAGAAGATGTTACCCCACACACGCGAAGTGAAAAGCAGGGTTCAGTAATTGGTTCACTTTGTCTGTCTGTCTGCAAACGTCGGTTTATGATCGAGGAACAACTTAGTTTAATTTGAATGTTATATTTTGAACACGAATCGGAACATGAACCTGTCGTTTAGCAGTAATTTGGTCCTGAATTTGTCCCGATCGCACATGCGCAGAGAGGAGTGAGATAATATTTTTTTTACTCTGTGTGTCTGGCAGTTAAACAAAATTGAAAATCATTCCAAACAAGAAACTTGCTGTTTTTAAGGACGTCACAAAAAACACAAATAACATGTACGAAGAACGAATGCAATGTGTTCAATAAGGTGGTGAAAAAGACACTGCATCAATGGTGGTAAACCTCCAAAAAAAATTTTCCCGACAACCTTTAAAATTTTTATTTCATTGCCTTTGCCACCGAAGGTGGATAGAGGTTATGTTTTAACCCATGTTTGTCTGTCTGTTTGTCTGTAAGCAGGAGATGTCAAATCGTAATGGAGAGATTCAAATGAAACCTTGTAGACAGGATGTGTGGTGTGACAAGGACGAATTGGTTCGATTTTGGTGAAGATCTTGATCTGGATCCGAATACAATAATTTTTTTAAGTGATTCTTCCCCGTTGAAAGACAAGGCAAAAAACTATATCTAGCACTATATCTCAAAAAGTTGTGGACAGATTTGGAAAAAACTTGGTTGACATGTTGGGTGTGTAAAGGAAGAAATGGATTGATTGAGGTGAATATCAGAATCCAAATACGGAGATGAGAATTTGTTGTTTTTTTATGTGATTCTTGACCATTGAGAGATGTGCTTAAAAACGATATACAGCGTATCATGATACAGTATTTCAAAAAGTTATGGACGGGTTATGACAAAACTTTTTGGATGATTTCAATCAAATTTGCCATTCGCAGATTCCTTGTCCTTGTTTCTCAAGAATGTGCAAGGTGAGGTGTTCTTTCAACTCTCGTTAAAATGCATGCAATGACTGGCTGCACCATAACTGAAATATTTCACAGTGACCTGGGGGTAAAAACAGCCTTGATACATGACAAAACTGCCTTTTTAAAGCTGTGCACTGTGGTGACATACTTGAGACAGTCACCAATTACATATGCTGAGACATTGCAATTCATTAAATTATCTCCCTGGTACTACACTGTAAATGGGTGAAATTTTCCATGGGTGTTCCAGTGGTGGCATTGGACAGAGTTTGAATGAGGAATTAGTAGTTCTTTGCAAAATCAAGAAACACAAGCACAATGCCTCTCGGTAATTGTTCCTTCTACTCACAGAGACAAGCAGCCTGTCGTTTGGCAATGTAATGGTTAGTTGTCAAATAATCAACTTGAGTTGACAGTTCTTGTATAGTCTTTCACACTTTCTGATCTTGTTATGTGGGGTCTATGTGAACCCATTTCTTGAAACAAACATCCATTTTAATATCAGCTAACAAGTCCTTGCTTGTAGTTTTTCAATGAGGGTCTCCTCTTTCCAAGAATTCTCACACCTGTGGATCATGCAGTCTCTCATTGGTCATCGCATACTGTTACCTTGATCACATATTTGTAGGTTGAATTTGTGTCAGGAATAAGTTACCTGAAGAGGTTCTGTGTCCTGATACAACATATATTATTGTCCATTGGCTGCAACAATAATTCACCAGCGTGACTTAAAATTGGAAAATGTAGACAACCTAGTGTAAGGCTGAGATTTGCTGGTCTCCTTTTAGAGATATAGAATGTCTGAACATTAGAAAGCAGGAGCTTTTTGTGCTTATGGATTACTGTATTTCTCCATTGATGCTTACTGTCACATCATGCTTTTGTTGAGGACACATTCATGAGATATCATCTTCATAAATGAACAAGGCAACATCCTCAGAAAGTGTATGCTCTTGCTTATTCGAAGGAATGGCAAGAATTATATCCAATTATTTCATTTCCTGGCCTGCTTAATCATAATGACAACACATCAAACTGCTTTGCAGTCTTTTCTATTGTCCAGATTGGAGGAGATAATTAATGTCAGTCTCTGTGAAAGTGTTGAAATGTTACATTGTTATTTTAAGCTGGTTACTAAGTCGGCCAGGTTCCGACAATTTGCGCATGGGTTGTTGTCTCTTGCTCGTGATTCTGGTGGCATATCCAAAGTTTCGGTGGTTTTCACATTCACTGCACTTTGAACGTGTGCTAATTTATGTTTGGCTAAGCCCGTTTGGTCCCTCTTGCTCACCTTCTCAATTTGAACAGTAGAACATCCACATAATTTTAGCTGGCATTCAAAGCTAGCATTTCCTCTTTCTTGGCTCTTGAATTTTGTATGCAGGACCTCGTCCATAGAAGAAATTTCCTGGTTCTGAGTTAATGTCTTTGCCTTTGGACAGATCTTTGCTACATCTCGCTGTAGTGTAATGTTTGTGGGGTCGATGGAGGAATTTCGTAGGAAAGGTAGGATTGTATCGGGTAGCATGACTCGTGGATGGGTAGGAGACATTTTGATGTAACTTAAGTAGGGGAACTGGCTGCTTAAGTTTTTACATGCCACCGCATGTGGGCGGTGGTGCTGTGTTAATTAGGTAGACATTAAGGCAAATTTCTCCCAGTATGTGATTGCCCCCGTGACCTTTTCCTATGTTTTTGCATTAACAAGACCAGTGATAAAAAGGTGTTGGCTAAATGGTTAGGGTGGTGGACTTGGGATCATCGGGTCTTGAGTTCAAATCCCGCTCAGCTGTTGAATTAACACCAGGTGGGGTTAACTCAACCTGTCATCTTTCCAAGGTCGGCAAAATGAGTGCCAGCATACTGGTATACTGTGTCGGAGTGGTGACCCATCGAGGATTGTGCCCAATAGCCAAGGAGACCGCTAAGGCAGCACCAACGCTCTGCACAGAGTATGGTCCCAATGGATGGATGGATCAAATAATTCCAACAATGGTATTCGCAATTTTTTCTTGCAGTATGATGTCTTGGGACAGTGCGACTATTGCGCAGTCACAAGGTGGTTTTTAACAGAGCAGTTTTACATGTTTTCAGTTACTGTCGAAGTAATCCCCAACAACTGACAATAGAAGAAGGACCAAACTCTCATCCACATTGCAATACATACATTGTTAATTTTGGTGTACGTGTTATGTCTTTAATAGAGAAATTGCATCAGAAAATAAAGAATTTTATCTTGCAGTAGGAAGTATCTATCAGCAATGATTAATAATATCTATCCATACAATCATGGTCAAAATGCTACCTAAGAAAAGATAGCACTGCTCATAACAAGTAATAGAAAATGTCCAAAACCTTTTCACAAAACAACTTAAATAATATCTTCTTATATAATAACACGCTTATTATGTACGAGCAAATACAATGTGTCGCTTCGCTGATCGGAATATTGAGGGGGAGTCGGAAGGAAGGGAGGGAGGGTGTGGTGGAAAGAACTCAATTTCCACAATCGATCGATCAGCATACCAAAGGAGAATCTTTAATTTCGTATATACGGAGGAAGAACATTCATTGATTCACTGAACATTTGAATGGACTTCACTGAAACAGAAGCCCAAAGTAATCCCTCTTATCCACAATTTGACATTCAAAAAATGGGTGGGTGAGACATTTGGCGATTCAACTACGGGATGAGCTGATAAGCATTAAGCAAAATAACTCAAAACTGCAATACGTGTCCACTTTGGGTGGGAGGGAGAGAACGACACAATCGTGGCAAAAGTTGTAGTGTTATCAACCAGGTCACCCTGTTTCTATGCTGCGAGCAAGACCTTTTTCATAGTAAGATATTCCTTTTATCAATATGCAGGTCAAAAGACTCTTTGGAAAAGGGAAACATGACTGACAGCCAATTCGACTGCAGTACAAAAATTAAATTTATAAAGTACCAGCAACAATTATAATTGAGAACACATGAATATGAATATTTTTTCATCCACATCCCCCCACCCCTTTTTTCCCCCATCAGGAAAAAAATTTGAATAATTATATTACACATGATCACCATGCCCCGTTCCTAGAAGGAGAAAAGATATCCGTTACACAAGTTCAATCAACAATGGCAGCGAGCGCTCATAGGAGAAGAATGCTGGATGACGACCATCTCAATAGACCCAGCCAGGTTAGTGAGTGTGTTTCCATTTAATTGATGGCCTGTTCATCAGCAGGTGTCACAAATCGAATAGAAGTGCTACCCGAGGCCAGAAGATAAGCAGGTCAGCGTGGAGATTGAGCTGCACCCAACAACAAAGTCTAGGTGCTCCTTGAGCTGCAGAGTAGGTAGATCTTGGCAGGTACGAGCTTGAGCCCGACACTGGGTTGCAGATGACACTGGGTTGAAGGAGACGAAAAGGACTCGATATGTGACCCAGAGATCCCAGCCCCAGCAGAATTTGGGACCTCGTAGCAGCAGTTCGTGCAATCGGGTTTGATTCACCAAGTGAGCTATGCACGTTGGAGGCAGCTGTGATGGCTGCACAAGCCCCACCCACACCATTGAACACACCATTGAACCAAGTTGCAGATTACTCGCCGTATGGACCTTCAGGTCCTTCGTTGTGCGGCCACAGCAACTTCATGATGTATCTGCAGAGCAGCAATTTGCGAGTGTGGTCAGGGTCTTTCCCCTAGGCAGGCACCATGCAACGGCGATGTTAATTCTTTGCCTTGCCAGGGTTTGACTTGTCCAACCTTCTCTTCAGTGGGTTTTTCCTCTTTTAATCTCTTTTTCTTTTTTGAACATGCTCATGATACAGCACACGGTATGTATGTCGTATGTATGTTGTATGTATGTATGTCTTTCTGGCTATTTTCTCTTAAACTACTCAACCAGGGACCATAAAACCCACATCATTACAAACAAACCACATCCAGGAAGTTTCCAGTTGTGTATTATTTTTTCCATGACCAATGACCTTAAATGTTTTTTTTAATTTATTTACCTTACTTATGTGCTATTTTTACTGAAGCATCATGAAATGACCGAATATTGTAGGATTGTGCATGAAAACATCCATCATTATGTATTTTTAATGATGTGTATCGAGTATATGCATCACAAAGAACATAATTGGTTGAAGGTTGTTTATTGGCACAAATAGGCTGTTCATGGTCATTGTCTTGAGAGTTACAATTCCACAGGGTTTCCTCCCTTCTCACAACATTGTGAGTTGGACAGGTGACGGTGATGTACCTTGACATGTAGGAGCCATGCTGTTGCTGTTTCAATTGCGGTTTCTGTGGAGTCTGTTGTGGCATGATCGTTGGGTGGATAGGGGAGGGATAGAGATAAATATTCCACTGTTTTGATGAGGTCATGAACAACTACATATTGATTGAAGTGGGAATGGCCTTTTGCTTATATGAGTGGGATGAGGGGGTTGGGGGAGGAGAGGATGGAGAGTTGCAGTTAGGAAGAGTGGAGAGCAAACATGAGACTGATTTGGGAGTGGGAGGTTGAGACTCTGGGGTGGTTCATGGGATGTGCTGCTTCCTTTCAAGCTTGCTTGACATTCAGCCTTTAAAAGCTTAAAAGCACAGACAATCCCCATCAGTTGGCAGCATGAGGAGGAAGAAATTCCTCCTGAGGAGACCTATCTGTGAGGAATCTGTGAAGAGGTAGAGTGTCACCTGTGGTCAAGTGATTCTCATTCTGCTTTCAGAGGAATTTGAGTATTGTGTTCCTCCAAAGCCTATCCTTAGGTGTACTGCGGTGAGAGCGGAGGGTGGTGGGCTATTCACAGAGGAGTCTGAGTGAAGGCCCGCTGGACTAGTTAATTTGAGTGGATGTAACAGGCTGACCTATCAGCTGTTGATTTGGATGTCAGGGGGTACTCTCCCTATTGCTGACCCTCCAATCAACTGTGAACTGCCATAACTTGTGGAAACACAGGCTGTGGTGAACCAGTTGAAAGGGGGTATAAGGCTCCAGGGATATGTGGCATCCATGCTGAACTTCTCAAGACTGATGGAAATGTTGTACTCATGTCATTGCATGCAATTCTGTGCTCTGCCTGGAACACAGGCATCATCCCACCTGACTGGAAGAGGGGCCTTGTTGTCCCTCTCTGGAAAGGAAAGGGTGATCGCCAGGACTGCAACAACTACCGAGGGGTGACGCTGCTCTCAGTGCCGGGCAAGGTCTTTGCTTGGAAAATTATTGATAGGGTTCGCCACCACCTGCTTGAGCTCCAGGGCCCACAGCTGTCGGGCTTTACACTAAAGCAGTCAACCATTGACTGCATCCTTGCTCTTCAAGTCCTCACCGAACGAAGTTGAGAGTTTCGGGTTTAATTCAGTGAATCGGGATGTCCTCTGGAGGATTCTTGGTCTTCGTGGGGTGCCACCAAAACTGATCAATCTGATTTCTGAACTATATCCTGGAACTGAGAGTGCTGTGAGATGTGGTGGTGCCATCTCCAACTTATTTCCAGTTGTTACCAGAGTTAATCAGGGATGTGTACTGGTTCCGCACTTTTCAGCGTTTATATGGACTGGATTCTGGGGAGGATGTCGGAGAGATCAAGCTGCGGTGCATTGTTTGAGTTTGTCAAGATCTCTGACCTTGATTTTTCAGACGATGCAGTCATCTTTGCGGAAATGCTGGACATCCTGGTTTTGGGCCCTTCAGGTGCTGAATGAGGAGTTGCAGCTGCTGAGATTATGGGTTTCCTTGGTCAAAACTTAGACGCAGACTTTCAATGACATCTTGGATGCTGCTATCTTGTCTGTTCCTGTTTGTGATGTTGATGTTGAGGTCACACAAAGATCCATTTACCTTGGCACCTGGGTGAAAACATTTTTGAATGCATCATGCTGAGGTCACACAGAAATCCATTTACCATTTACCTTGGCAGTGATGCTCATGTCTCCACATGTTATGAGCCAGAGATTGATTGACATCTGGGTCAGGCCTGTGGAGTCATTGGCTCACTGGATCATGGGGTCTGGCTTTGTTAGTACCCATGCAGGTGGACAAAATCTGAGTCATTGAGTCCTTTGTGCTTCCAGTCTTGCTCTACAGATGTGACTTGGACTTTGACCAAGGATCTGAGACAGGGACTAAACTCCTTCGGTACCAGGTCTCTTCAGAGAATCCTTGGCTATCACTGGTCAGACTTTGTAGCAACGAGTAATTGCTGAGACAGACTCAGATGAGATTTGTTACCTCTGTAGTTTGTGTGCATCAGCTACAGCTATAGAGACATGTGGCACATTTACCTGACGTCGATCCTGCTCATTAGATTCTCTCAGCGAGGGAGCCTCGTGGGTGGAGGAGGCCAATGGGCCGACCATGTGCCTCGTGGGTGCAGCAGGTTGATCGGAATCTCAAGGAGATGGGGATGGGCCAGGCATCTGCCTGGGGGATGGCCAATTGGAAGCCCCTGGAGTACCAGTGGAAAGTGGACCTGATAGGAGAAGAGGGAGGAGTAGAATAAGGAGGAGAGATAGTTTTGGTGTGAGGCAGGAGTGCTCATAAAATGTCCCTTATGGAGAGCTTAATATAGCTGAGCAGCACCCGTGGCACGACGACAGAGCCGAGGGGACAGAGCATGACCCGTGGTACAACTGAGCCTATGGAACAGAACAGGAATGGCAGGATGACTCCAAGAAGCATAAGGATGGGGGGCAGATTTAATTTTTTATTGTACTTAATAGCATGCTGCACCAACCCCATTAGCAGATAATTTACAAACTCTCATGACTCTGGCTGAGAAACAAATGAAACAGAGGATGGTATTGTTAACTCGTCGAGAGGAAAAGCAGAGGAATCATGACTCAGAGATTAGTCAGCTAAAAGAAAAAGCGAGAATGGAGAAATGTTGCATGAAAGACAAAAAGGAGACAGAGGAACAAAAGGAAAGTCTTAGGAGAGTCCAGGAAGAAAGAAATGAGATCATGTGAGCCTTTCAAGAGATTCAGAGATGGAAAGAAACAACTGAGACGGAGTGGAAAGACAAGGAAGTGAGAACACTGAACAACAAATTTCAAAAAAACTTTTTTACTGGAGATGTGTAAAGTGATTAAGACTAATTTGGGTACGCTGATTTCAAAAATCATAACCGTTTTGCTGTATCACGTCAGGATTTTCAGGAACAGAAATATTCCCATTGCCTAGAAGTCAGGATTTCAATGAAATTTACATATGTCTTTAACATGTCTATTTCGTACAATTGTTGTTAACTTGTGTTATATTTCTTTCTTTCAGATAAAGATGGGTAGGCGTTCCTGTACCAATCATCCTGACAACTTCTGTTATGTCTGTGGTCGGTATACCAAAAAAGATCAACAGCGAAGTATATCTACAGCAGTGAAAATGAAGGCCGCCTACTTTCACTACTTCGGGTGTAAGGTGGGGGACCAAGAACAGAGCTGGGCACCACACATCTGCTGCACAAGCTGTCACACAACCTTGACCCAGTGGTTGGTGGGCAAGCGCGCGAGCATGCCATTTGCGGTGCCCATGATATGGCGTGAGCCGCAGAATCATATGATTTTTATTTCTGCTGCACAAGCATCGCCGGCTTCAACAAGAAGAATAAAGGTCACATCAAGTACGCTGACTGCGTCTCTGCTCGTAAACCTGTGCCTCATGATGACGAGAACCCCATTCCAACACCTCCAGCTGATCAGAACATAGCTGTAAGCAGTGGTGAAGAGGATGGTGATGATGAACCTTTTGAACCCGACACTCAAGAATCACACCTTCTGAACCAGGGAGACTTAAATGATCTTGTAAGAGATCTCTCGCTGTCAAAGGCGAAGGCAGAGCTGCTTGGATCAAGGCTGCAGTAGTGGAATCTACTTGAACCTAACACCAAGATATCCTTGTTCAGAGCACGTCACAGAGACATGGCTGAGTTCTTTGAGATGGAAGACACGATGACATTCTGCAGTGACATCAACGGTCTGTTGAAAGAACTTGGGTGTGATCACGATCCTGCAGACTGGCGCCTCTTCATCGACTCGGGGAAGAACAGCTTGAAGGCTGTTTTGCTCCACAATGGCAACGAGAAACCATCAGTCCCACTGGCTCACGCGTTCGGCATGACAGAGACCTATGAGACTATGCGGCAGCTGCTTGATTCCATCAAGTACAATGACTTCAACTGGCACATCTGCGGAGACTTGAAAGTGGTGGCGCTGTTGTTAGGGCTGCAGTCAGGCTACACGAAATACATGTGCTTCCTTTGTCTCTGGGATAGCAGAGACGACAAGAATCACTGGACGAAGAAAGATTGGGAAGAGCGAAAAGAGCATGTACCTGGTCGACACAACGTGAAGCATGTCGCCCTTGTCGACCCAGCCAAGGTTTTCCTTCCACCACTCCACGTAAAGCTCGGCTTGATGAAAAGTTTTGTACGGGCAATGGATCTGAATGGGCGTGGGTTTTTATACCTCAAGGAAAAGTTTGGCAACACCTTGTCGGAGGCCAAGATCAAGGCTGGTGTCTTTGTTGGACCGCAAATCCGACAGATTATGAAGGACGAAACTTTTCCGACAACTCTAACCCCAAAGAGCTGGCAGCGTGGAGGAGCTTCAAAGCTGTGACGGACAACTTCTTGGGGAACGAGCGCGCGGACAACTATGAAGAAATAGTGCAGCAGCTGCTGGAGTCCTTCAGGAAACTTGGCTCCAGGATGTCCCTGAAAATCCATTTCCTACACCAGCACCTGAACTTCTTCCCTGACAACTTGGGAGCAGTCTCGGACGAGCACGGCGAGCGATTCCACCAAGAGATTTCACTCATGGAGACGCGTTACCAAGGGCGGCACAACCCGAACATGATGGGCGATTTCTGCTGGTTCCTGCATCGTGAAACTGACACAGAGCAGCACAAACGCAAAGCCAAATGCCTAAAGCATTTTTAATTACATTCTAGTGGAGTTTTTCTGTAATTTCTATAATTTTGAAGCATTCATGATGAAATAAATGAATAAATGAATTTTTGTAAATTTCATTGAAATCCTGACTTCTAGGCAATGGGAATATTTCTGTTACTGAAAATCCTGACGTGATACAGCAAAACGGTTATGATTTTTGAAATCAGCGTACCCAAATTAGTCTAAATCACTTTACACATCTCCAGTAAAAAAATTTTGTTGTTCAGTGGAATCAAACAACTTGAGGAGGAAAAGTTGAGGATTGAGGAGATATGCAAGGTGATAAGGAGGGGTGCAGAAAAGGAGAATGAGAAAAAGGACGAAGAAGAAAAAGAAAGGGAACATCGTTTGAAGAAAAGTGTAGAGGAAAGAAGCTGCGGGGAGAGTTGAGTCAGTGGCAGGCCAACATTTTCATCCTGCAGCGACGGCTGTATGGTGTGCTGCGGAAGAAACATGATGCTCGAGGCAGCAGCTGAAATGAGAAACCATTATCAGGGAGCAACTGGTGAAGAACGTGGACTTTCAGTTTGGGTGAGCTAAAGCAGGAATATGACAATGAAAATATGGCAGTAGGAAGGCTGACCCAGGAAACCTGACAGAAGAGTGCTGAACTAAAGGCTCATGCGGAAGAGATGAGTTGGCTGAAACAGGAGATGAGCTATGTGAGGGAACTGAGGAAGATTACAAAGCATGAACTAAAGCAGATGGAGAATAAGATGGAAGGAACGGAGAAGAAGCTGGACCAGCGGCGCATTGACCTGGGAGAGCCCATGCGACTGAGTCCCCTTGGAGTTTAAGTGCCGGGAGAGCACAGTGTTGAGGTGCCGGAAAGGGCACGGCTTCGCGATGCAATTGGAGTCCTGTGGCTGAAATTCCAGCAGGCTTGGGTCGGCAGTGTGGACAGTGCAAGCCGCGTGAGGCCTGGTTAATAGGGGTCACAATTTTTTTAGGTGAGTTCCAATGCAGTGAAGCAATTGAGTCACAGAGATTGCTACTGAGGGGAGGCAGTTTTGAATCTAATGTGGTCGCTGAACAGGCCCGGAGTTGTGGTAAGTGCTGCAACTAGGATAGTGCTAACGATAGGCCATGTGGTGCAGTTTGACATTCGAATGAGACACCTGCTTTGCATCATTGGGGGTGCCTAAATTGGGTGATGGTAGTTGTTTGTTGCCCCAAGTTGATGCTAAATTCCACCTCGCCGCCACTGCACTGAGGAAGGGTTTTTGCTCCTTTTCCCGACCTCAGGTCCACGGAGAACCTCATAGCTGCTTCATCCTCATACTGAACTTGAGCAGCAGAACCACCAAGCGACCATAAACGAGCTTCAAGTATCAGAGGAAAGTGGGGGCTCTCATCCTGACTGTCTTATCTCTTGTCATACCATTTTGCCTTTTATTCTTTGGCGGAGCATCACAGAAAAAACAAATGGACTGAAGGCCACTGGCTCTGAATTTTGGTTGCTTGGACAGGCAATCTGGTTTTCTTTTCTCGAAATATCTTTAACTTGTACTCATATGTGTGTGCCTATCGAGCTGCATGGAAGTAAGTAAATGTGTTCTTTGATTAAGTTGGGGGTAAAGTAGTTATAGGGTGGATAGGTTAAGGGCTAAGTTGGGTTTAAGTAGATCATTCGTACAGAGTAGATGATATGGAAGATTTGTGTCCTGTGTTTGCACCTCCCCATAGTGATTTTTTTTTAATTTATTTTTGTTGCCATTGCAAGCTGGGATGGCTCTGGAAGAGGAAAGGGGGGTAGTGTTACGGTTGTGGGAACACGGGGAGGTGTCAATAGTTTACAAAGCATGGATGAGAAATTCGGACGTTTCAGGTGTATTATATAAGAAATGCCAGGTCAGCTGTGGGATCAGAAATAGGACCTTTTATTTATTGTTCCTTTTGCTTAAAGTCTCCCCTGTATCCACTCCCTTGACTCCTCGTAGCATTTTCACAGATATTGGTGTGCACGACCACGACTGTGTGAAGGACTCAACCCCTTTTCCGGCTGCAGGAGGATTATGTGATTTGCTTCTTGGATAATTTTTCCTCCAGTGTACCCCATCCCTTGATGGAAGTAAATTGATTGCATTTCATTGTGTTTGACTTTGTGACATTTTTCCATAGGGAATAATAAAATAGGAAACGCGTGACATTTACACACACACGTTGTGGAAACAACAATGTTAAAGTCACAAGCCCCCTTGAGTTGCCAACACTGCAGTCGAGAACTCCACTCCTTGCACTCAACCTTAAGTTCAAACTTGCAAAAACCACTCGGCCAGCTTACAGCCCTCGGCCCAACTGGCTGGGAATAGGACCTCGGATCGCTGACGTGGCTGGGGTTGCTGCTTCACCTTGTAACACTCAGAGTCAGGAGTGATTTTTGAGACCCTGACTCGAATCCTATCACTCTTAACAGTATATTATATAACATCCTTAATTGTATAATCAGAATTCTAATAATAGAGATCATCATGTGGGCACTTAACATACTTTGATTATCGCAATGATGGTAATAATAACGGCATATAGCTTCAAATGAAGTGATAATAGATCATAAGATGGTGTAATTGTCAGGGAAATGCGACGAAGAACGACAATAATGATTGATGAATGTAATAATGTTGATGACAGGGATTATTTGAATATCGCAAAAGATATTTGAAAACCTTTTAAATTGAAATTGATATGAAAGCGATGGTGGAGGTGATGCTGATGAAGATGAAAATTATCTTGAAGAGTAATTAACACGCTGCTGAAAGATGCTTTAATTAAGGCAACTGCAAAAACCATCCGTACCACTGTGTAGGTGATTGCATTGCTTCTGTGCCAAAAGGTTCTTCAAAAAACAGTCTGCTGCCACATCAATGTCTGCCAATCTATAATTACTCTAAATTGGTTGTCCACTTGGAGCATGACCTTCAGCCCAGGATAGTCCCCAAGTGTCAATTATTCAAATAAGACTACTGAACAAATCTTTCAATTTTTTTTTCTGAAAACTTTGATACAACTGCAGTATTTGGATGTCCTTGGACCATTGTAAAACATCACTATGTTGTGGGCTGTTAATAATACCAAAACTGGCCTTTGGAGACAAATCTCATCTGAAAGTATGAGAAAGGATGTTTCTTAGCTTTTCATCTCTCCCTCCTGCTTGCAATGATGTTAAGGCCTTGATCATTTATTGGTTATCCGAACAGGCCAAGTACAAGTCTTGCTGCTTTTGCACCTTAATGGCCTCTTGGTTTTCTATCATATCGGCTACTATCGCACGCGCCGTATACTCTCTCTCCTCTCTCTTTACAACACCTCTTCAGACACATTTGTTGATAAACCCATGGCTTTTGCATCTTACTAAGTACAAGCTGTCGACTGACAAATAATTCTTCTGTGTCCATTTTCTTTTGTTTGAAAATGGCGGGAAAGGTCAGTTCGTCGCATGCTCACCCAAAGTTGTTCATTCTTGTATGCCATTCCCAACAGAAATGGATGTGACAAACCACCATCTGTTGCAATGCCTGCAGGAGGCGTTGCATTTCAGAGGATACCTTCATCAGGAGGGAATATCAATGTTAGGATCACAGTCCTGTTTTACAATGTCAGCAATCCTGGTTGACCTATGAGCATTCCCATCTGAACCCATAACTTGTGATGCTGAAAACCCAGGATCAAATCCCATATGCATTAATCTATCCCTGTCTTTATAATTCATGCGAAGGTATTCCATCTTCTGAGGTCTTTTTAGAAATACAAGTAATACATATATAGGGCATACATGAAACTGAATACATTGCAAAACATATCTAGTGGAATATTTCACAAGAATAGGCCTTTGGGCAGGTATTCAGGCCAAGTTCCAAATCCTTTGTGTGAGTTGAGCCCTGGCTTTGGCCATTTTGCCTTATTGTGAGCCTTCATGGTTTTTTTATTGTCAGATGAGCCCAGCTAGCAAGTTTCCCGTGCCCGCATGGGATTCTAAACCTGGGTAGGGATGAAGGCCGCAAAAATACAAAAGCTGGGAGCAACAATTCGCATTTATTGCCACATCTGATGCAATTTAAATGCTCTAATGACAGCGAGGTGTTCCATTTGAAGCTGTTTGATATATGTAGCTTTTTGATGCCTATGGTCCGTAATAAAAATTTGTGTTGGTGTCAAAGCCAGTCACCAATTGCAAAATTAATCGTAGGATGATGACCCTCTGACGGGAGAGATTATATGTTTCTGTCTGTGAAATATCTCACGTATAAAGCCTCTCCACCTCATGTAATAGCTATATTTTTTGGAAATCTTTTCAAGTTTGTTTCTTTGCTTCATCTCCCCCCTGTTAACCACCACTCTCTCACAAGTATATAAACAGTCTCTTTGTCATTTCCATGATCAACAAGCATCAACATTTCTTTTTTTTAATCTACTTATGAGCACCAGGGTAAAAAGGACCTGATGCAGAGAAGCAGCGACGTGACGATTCCCTGTTACAATATGTATTAGTAATATGTAATCACAAAGCAGCACTGTGCACACACACACACACACACACACACACACACACACACACACACACACACACACACACACTGTTGTATTTACAGTTCTCAATAATGAGATTATGAAGGGTTTCTGGAGTTACAGCAGCTGGTAATTACTTTGGTTTTCAGTGTGGTTGGAAAACAATGATGCAAAATTGGGGAGCCAGGAATAGCTCCCTCTCTGTAGCTCGCAGCATATAGTGAAGAAATCGTTAGCTTCCTGTAATCTCAGGTTCCAAGATGCATTATTCGGCCTCACCTCACCTCTTCGCTGAACCGACAACAGATGTTCCGTACCCAGGAGGAATGGCTCGTGTGTTTGTATGATTAGGACAAAAACTGACGACTGGTTCTGGCCTTTCGTGTGTTCAGCAACAGCTTGCAAGTGGACTGTAAAAATAAAACAAGTGTGCACTTGCCTGCTGGGGAAGCTGGCTCCTGAGGGAGTGTGGGTGTGTGTGTGGGCCTACGGCTGAATGCCATCAGGTGGTACATTTTCCATCGTGTCTCTGTCTCTGTCTCTGTCTGTCTCTGTCTGTCTCTGTCTCTGTCTCTGTTTGTCTCTGTCTCTGTCTGTCTCTGTCTCTGTCTGTCTCTGTCTCTGTCTCTGTTTGTCTCTGTCTGTCTCTGTCTCTGTCTCTGTCTGTCTCTGTCTCTGTCTGTCTCTGTCTCTGTCTCTGTTTGTCTCTGTCTGTCTCTGTCTGTGTCTGTCTCTGTCTCTCTCTGTCTCTGTTTGTATCTGTCTCTGATTGTGTCTGTCTCTGATTGTGTCTGTCTCTGATTGTGTCTGTCTCTGTCTCTCTCTCTCTCTCTCTATCTCTCCCCCTCTCTCTGTCTCTCTCTCTCTCTCTCTCTCTCTCTCTCTCTCTCTCTCTCTCTCTCTCTCTCTCTCTCTCTCTCTCTCTCTCTCTCTGTGTCTCTCTCTCTCTCTCTGTCTCTCTCTCTCTCTCTCTCTCTCTCTCTCTCTCTCTCTCTCTCTCTCTCTCTCTCTCTCTCTCTCTCTCTCTCTCTCTCTCTCTCTCTCTCTCTCTCTCTCTCTCTCTCTCTCTCTCTCTCTCTCTCTCTCTCTCTCTCTCTCTCTCTCTCTCTCTCTCTCTCTCTCTCTCTCTCTCTCTCTCTCTCTCTCTCTCTCTCTCTCTCTCTCTCTCTCTCTCTCTCTCTCTCTCTCTCTCTCTCTCTCTCTCTCTCTCTCTCTCTCTCTCTCTCTCTCTCTCTCTCTCTCTCTCTCTCTCTCTCTCTCTCTCTCTCTCTCTCTCTCTCTCTCTCTCTCTCTCTCTCTCTCTCTCTCTCTCTCTCTCTCTCTCTCTCTCTCTCTCTCTCTCTCTCTCTCTCTCTCTCTCTCTCTCTCTCTCTCTCTCTCTCTCTCTCTCTCTCTCTCTCTCTCTCTCTCTCTCTCTCTCTCTCTCTCTCTCTCTCTCTCTCTCTCTCTCTCTCTCTCTCTCTCTCTCTCTCTCTCTCTCTCTCTCTCTCTCTCTCTCTCTCTCTCTCTCTCTCTCTCTCTCTCTCTCTCTCTCTCTCTCTCTCTCTCTCTCTCTCTCTCTCTCTCTCTCTCTCTCTCTCTCTCTCTCTCTCTCTCTCTCTCTCTCTCTCTCTCTCTCTCTCTCTCTCTCTCTCTCTCTCTCTCTCTCTCTCTCTCTCTCTCTCTCTCTCTCTCTCTGTGTCTCTCTCTCTCTCTCTCTCTCTCTCTCTCTCTCTCTCTCTCTCTCTCTCTCTCTCTCTCTCTCTCTCTCTCTCTCTCTCTCTCTCTCTCTCTCTCTCTCTCTCTCTCTCTCTCTCTCTCTCTCTCTCTCTCTCTCTCTCTCTCTCTCTCTCTCTCTCTCTCTCTCTCTCTCTCTCTCTCTCTCTCGACACATTACGCAGCCACTTGCCGGTTACTCCCATGCCCAGAGGGAATGCCCAATCAATTTCCTCCATTATGTCTTGCAGGGATCTATCCAATTCAGAAGTGGAGTGTGGATGAAGGGGAGGCGTCTGAGGGGGGCTAAATTAAAGCCATATGTTGGGCTAGACATGAGTGGGTTGCTGAAGGTGGGATGGGGGCATGGTGATTGCAGTGAAGTGGGAATCAACTCAGCTCGAAGCTTATTTAGTGAGATCCCACCAGGGCTTATCAACGAGTCCTACAGTGAGGCTGAGAGAAGTGAGGGGGAATGTGGTTGCCAGGATGCTCTGTGGCAGGGGAAATGATGAATGAGTGTGGGGAGTGGGAGCTGATTTTTACTCCCGTAATACTGTGCCTTGTCGTGTCTTGCCTCGAGGCATGCCTTGATGTATCTATGCTGCGAATCCAAAAAAATAGATGTCTTAATAGGGATTATATCTGCTTTGTGCCCAAATAACATGTTGCATACCTTGTACCATGGATTCCACAGGGGCATCAGGTGGTGTTTGAACTATTTATCCTTGAACATAGATCATGATGAGTTGTTCAAATACATCTCGCAAATGCTCTATGAAATCGAGCTTGGGGTTTGGAATTTCTCAGGGTAGTTTATGTTGTCACTGTTATGCAATGAAGACAAAGAAGGCATGCTCCTGATGTATGTTTGGATATCCTGAAGATCGTGTTCTTATCCAAATACTGTACTACAAAGACTACCTGGTCTACTACTAACTACTACAATTATGACTACGACTACGAACTACAACAAATACATACTCGATGTACTTAAGCTTACAACGAGAGGGAATAGTCCAAAATACGGATGGGGTGTTGAAATGTTGAAAATGCCATTTTGGCAATTATCTAATATATAAAGCTTTTTCCAACCACTGACTGACTCACTGACTCACTGACTGATAATAAAGATCGTTACCTTACGGATTACGTAGAAAGCTGAAATTGTGCATGTCGATGGACATCGAAGCCATTACACCGGGGAAAAATCACAGAATGGTCGGACAACATCTGCAAATGAAAATATAAAAAATAAATGAAAATAAATAAATGAAAAATCAAATGCAGGCGAGCGACCCGAGACAATGGGGAAACACGGTCCATATGCTTACGCAATGTGTTAGCACACTCTGCTAGTATATTACATCATAATGGCTAGCGGGATAGGAATTAGAGATGCAATCGCCTTTGAGTTGTCTCTTCTGGGTTTGAATGTCCACCCAGCTATAAACTATCACCCTGGATGATGTATCAATGTGTGCGCCTCTACCTTCCAAGTAAGACTCGAAGGAAAAGTAGCCATCTGTCAGCCCTGGTTGTTGGTGGTGATTAACAATCTCACGGTGTCTTTTTGAGATGAAGTGTAGGTGAGTTATTGCGAGCACCCTGAAGATTTGTTTCCTGCCGCGTTCAGTCGAACGTCAAGCCTGGCCAGCTGGTTCATGAAAGACTTGAGCCACAGATGTTTTCTCTTTCGCCAACCTTAAAAGTGAGAATCCAACCCTACAAAGTAAGAAAAGATGCAGTAGAAAATTTTTGGAAAGGAATTTCTGAAGACTGAAAAGAAACACAACAAGGAAACGGAATGGATCCGAAAGTTGGAAAAGAAAACGTAACATCGAAAGGAAATGCCTTGAGAGTGATAGTGAACAAAGAAGTAACTAGAAAACATCTCGCAAAAATGTCAAGCTTAAACATCTCTGGTCCAGATGGGATTCCAAATTTCTGCTGAAAGCAGATTTCCATGGTCTCCACAATCACTACGCTTAAGCATTTAATGAACTTATTCAAGGGCAAAAGGCAATGGATAAGTGGCTCACAGAAGGTAACACCTTCCTCATCTCAAAATCTGAAGAAACCCAACCACCTCACAAATATAGGCCAATAACACATCTACCAACAAGGTAAAAAAAAAATTAAGTCATCAAAGCAGAAATGATTTACCACCACGATCACAACAATGAGGTCTGGAGGCAAAGCAGAAGGGATGTAAGAAAGAATGTTATGGACCAACAGACTATCATATCTCCTGCTGAACAAGGACAAACTCTAAAACTGCAAATTGCGAAACACCAAATTGTCCACAGCCTGGATATACCACCAAAAATAAACAGCTTTCATAATGTCCCAGATCCGTTGGTTGTAAAATGCATGCAAGTGTGCAGGATCAATTCCCCAAAGAACGACACTAATTGACGAAGCAATAGAGCTCTCGAAGACTGCACTGCAATCATATCACTGCACTCAGAAGGAAAAAAAATCGAAATTCCAGGAATGAAGACATGAGACGGGATCTTCCGGGATGATAGCCTTCCTGTTTTGTCTGGCCCTGGACCCCCTGAGTAATCCCATTAATGGAGAAGGACATGGATACTTCCCAATATCCGACAGAACATCCAAAGGAACAGGAAAGGTGACACATCTACTGCACATGGATGTTTTAAAACTCTTCGGACCGAACGACAAAAAATTGACAGATCAATTACAACTAGTGAACCGGAACTCCGAGTTCATTGAAAAGGAATTTGGCTTTCATAGATGTGCCAAGTGCACATTCGTACAAGGTAAACCAACAAAAAGGGACGATAGATATCGACCTGAGAACGAGGATACAGGAGGTAGAAAATGAAGGATCATACAATTATCTCAGCGTTGAAGAGGGTCACCAATTCTGTCAGACAAATGCACCGAACAATTGCCAAGGAATACCTGTGTCGAGCGAGGCTGATCCTGAAAACATCGATTTGTCCAATAAATGAAATCGAACCCATAAAGCAACTCGCAGTACCAGTTGCTGATGAGTAAACCAGCCACAATCGGAGATCGACAAGCTCGATAACAAACTAGAGAGTTCATAGAACTCCTCACTCTGTACAGTCTTGAGAAAAAAACAGGACATGGGGAGGGTATTTGATTGGTATTTGATTTGCGAGCGGAAAATTTGATTGGTCGAGATGACGGAAAATGCTGTAATATTTCGTGGAAATGCTGATAAACAGAAGGTTTTTAAAAGTGCCAAGAAGGCGATTTGTGTTCTTCAATGTTCAACTTTTTTAATGAAATGAAATAAAATAAATATTTTAATGATTGTAGAAAAAAAGAAAAACTTTTTTTGAGAAGTTTACCACTATTGATGCAGCGTCTGATGCACTCACTACCTTATTTCACACGTTAAATTAGTTCTTCGTGCCTGTTGTTTGTGTCCTTTATAACATTGCTAAAAACATTAAGTTTCCTGTTTGGAATTATTTTCAATTTTGTTTGCCAGACAGGCAGACATAGTAAAATAAATTATCTCACTGCTCTCTGCGCATGCGCCATCGTGACAAATTCAGAGCCAAAGTACTGCTAAACTCCAGGTTCGTTTTCCGATTCATGTTCAAAATTTAATATTTTAACATGAACTTGTTTCTCGATCGGAGACAGACAGACAAAGCGATCCCTTCCTTAACCTCAATTTTCACTTCACGTAGGCGAGGTAGCAAGGAAACTCCTCACAATCCACAAAATGTTCCACAAAACCAGTGCATACCGAGAATGTACCTGCCAAGATGACGATGTGCTGGTGGCTCGATGGACATTCTCTATACGCATGTGTGTGAACATCTGAAAATCCTAGGGGAAAAAAAAACACGACACGAGACTGCGGAGAAACTGATCTCAAAGAAACAAATGAGGCATTTGACCCAACATTGCTGAGTTGCACTCCTGGGTTAAGTTTTGCGACAGCATTAAACATTAATCTTCTTGATGGTTTAACAAAGTCGAAGTAACCCAATCTTGATAGAGTGATGCAACGTGTGTGTGTGTGTGTGTGTGTGTGTGTGTGTGTGTGTGTGTGTGTGTGTGTGTGTGTGTGTGTGTGTGTGTGTGTGTGTGTGTGTGTGTGTGTGTGTGTGTGTGTGTGTGTGTGTGTGTGTGTGTGTGTGTGTGTGTGTGTGTTGGGTGGTCACGAGACTACCCTTATTCCCAGGTTTTTGGGTGGTCGCTAGACTACCCTTATTCTCAGGTTTTTTGGTGGACGCTAGACTACCCTTATTCTCAGGTTTTTTGGTGGACGCTAGACTACCCTTATTCTCAGGTTTTTTGGTGGTCGCTAGACTACCCTTATTCTCAGGTTTTTGGTGGTCACGAGACTACCCTTATTCTCAGGTTTTTTGGTGGATGCTAAACTACCATTATTCTCAGGTTTTTGGGTGATCGCTAGACTACCCTTATTCTCAGGTTTTTGGGTGGTCGCTAGACTACCCTTATTCTCAGGTTTTTGGGTGGTCGCTCGACTACCCTTATTCTCAGGTTTTTGGGTGGTCGCTAGACTACGCTTATTCTCAGGTTTTTGGTGGTCAAGAGACTACCCTTATTCTCAGGTTTTTTGGTGGATGCTAGACTACCATTATTCTGAGGTTTTTGGGTGGTCGCTAGACTACCCTTATTCTCAGGTTTTTGGGTGGTCGCAAGACTACCGTTATTCTCAGGTTTTTGGGTGGTCGCTAGACTACCCTTATTCTCAGGTTTTTGGGTGGTCGCTAGACTGCCCTTATTCTCAGGTTTTTTGGGTGGTCGCTAGACTACCCTTATTCCCAGGTTTTCCGTCTGTCTGTCTGTCTGTTTGTTTGTATGTAATGGACAGCTCTGGAGGCGAGACGAGTCAACGGATTTTGATGAAACTTGACTGGTAGATTCTTACCAGGATCGAGTTGTATGCTTTTGTGCACCGTTGCTCTGGACGCCACAGTTACGTAGCAACGGGACTTTGAAATTTTTGAAAAAATCCGAAAAAATTTTTTTGGGGAAAATCAAAAATCGCCCTCTATGCGCACTATAATCAACCTCTTTGTCAAAAATTTTCAGCCCGATCCGTCAAAAACTGTATGACTAGTATGCAATTATATTATTATTATATGCTTTCACCCCAACGTTCGCGTTGGGATTCCCTAACGTAGGGTTCGGGAATCGAACACAAATGATGAATGGACAGTTGCTCGTCATGTTCCTGTATGGAACAGCGAATGGCAAAAATGCCATCTGATGTGTTATCTTATCTACATATTTCAAATTCGCCTTAGTCTC
The DNA here is from genome assembly GCF_056783735.1 of Eptatretus burgeri. NCBI lineage: Eukaryota > Metazoa > Chordata > Myxini > Myxiniformes > Myxinidae > Eptatretus > Eptatretus burgeri. Next base: position 69,461,073 of record NC_140966.1, read on the forward strand.
GCGACCACCCATGTCACCTACCGGTGTGTGTGTGTGTGTGTGTGTGTGTGTGTGTGTGTGTGTGCGTGCGTGTGTGTGTGCATGTGCGTGTGCCTGTGTGTGTGTCTGTGTGTGTGTGTGTGTGTCTGTGTGTGTGTCTGTGTGTGTGTGTGTGTGTGTGTGTGTGTGTGTGTGTGTGTGTGTGTGTGTTTCGCAAATTTTTGTTTGTTTTGTGTTTGTGGAAATTCGCAAACCACCATCCAGGTCCCAAGGGTGAGGTATCTCTTAAGTACATGTGTAGTTAGCCCCAAACCCGTTGTTTAGAGGGAATAAATGTGATTCATTCGGGCTGTGACGCTTTGAGTCAGTCGTTTTTCTTTTTCTATCTTTTATTTCAAATAAAAACCAATGAGGACGCTCGGTGGGCTTTTCGCGCCACTCTTCTCCGCGCTTGGTGTGAGGGAGGAGAAGCGAGGGGAGGGCAGCTGGCGCCCGATTGGTGGATGCACGGTGTGACGCGGCCAGGGAGGAGGAACGCCCCTCTTCGAGACCTTTCTCGAAGTGCCTCGAAGGGGGTGGAGCAAAGAACGGGGCGGGGCAACGGGGCGGAGCCCCGCGATATAAAAAGGGTGGCTCTGCAAAGAGGGTTGTTGTTGTTGTTTTGTTGTTGTTTTGTTGTTTTGTTGTTGTTTTGTTGTTGTTTTGTTGTTTTGTTGTTCCTGTTTTGTTGTTCCTGTTGTTCCTGTTGTTCCTGTTGTTCCTGCCGGCTTGTTGATCCCTGAGGAGCCCCTGATCCTGAAGCGCCTTGGACCTTTTGGACAAACGACGGTATGGGAGAGAGAGAGAGAGAGAGAGAGAGAGAGAGAGAGAGAGAGAGAGAGAGAGAGAGAGAGAGAGAGAGAGAGAGCGCTCGCGAGAGCTCGCCGGAGTCGGTGTGGTCCCGAGACCGCGCTGGTGGGACGGAGCGTCCACCATTTCCTCTCCCTCTCGACCCCGAGTGTCGACGATTTCTCCCCCCCCCCCCCGTCCGCTGAAAACACCGTTCATTCCCCAAAACCCCGGTCCATGGCGTCTAACGGCAACACGTGCCTGCCGGTGCGAAGTATGAGCTCGCCGACAATGCCAGATGAGCGGGAGCTGAGGGCGCAGAGAAGGACTCGGTGCGCGCACAGGGAAGTGACCACTTCTATTTCTTTTCGGGGTTTTTTGTATGGAACTTGTGGCGCCGTGTCTTGTGAAGTAAAACTGTTAAGTGTTGCCGTGTGTCGGTCTTAGTCGGTTGCAGCTCTGCGTCGTCGTTGCTTTTATTGTTTTCTTCTTGCATTTGCTTTATGTGCATTTCTGATTTGTTTGGCTGTAGATGTGTGCTCTGTGTCTGTGTGAATAAAGTGCTTGTGTGAACTTGTTCCCCGTTTCGCTGCGTCCTTCCCTTTGTTGAATCTCCATCTTGCTTCACGTGAAGGGTTTGTAGTGGGCTTAATATGCCCGATAAGTAATCGGAACCGTCGAGGCCGCGATAACACCGCTCGGTTATCCCGATAGTATGGAACAGACCGCTTTCGCGGCCCGTGTCCGGAGTCGACCTGCGGCGAGGTGCGATCGCCTGGTTTACCATCCGCGTGGGTACTTAGGCAGGTCGAGTTTGGTGAGCAACCCTATCCCACGCGGGTGGCCGATTGGCACGATCGTGGTGAGGCCGAAAGGCACACCCGTGACTAGCTCCCGGTGTTAGTCCGAGAGGGTGACGACAGAATTGTCCGTCCGGTGGGCGACGTGCTGCAATTCGAGTCACGTGGCCAATCGCACGCCGGCGAGCACGAATTCGCCACAATATATATATATATATATATATATATATATATATATATATATATATATATATATATATATATATATATATATACATGCATATATATATATATATATACATATATATATATATATATACATACATATATATATATATATATATATATATATATATATATATATATATATATACATATACAGTATATACGAATATTGTTGTGGATCTGGGGTTGGAGCGAGAAGACCAGAAGGGGGGGAATCTACCTCGAGTTCCCACCAGACTCTCCAGAATCGCAGGCCGTCGCACATGGAAAACTCGGTGGCGCGACGGGTCACTAATCGACCATGACCACCAATAACTCAACCACGTGACTTAGGATCCTCCATCTAATGGTAACCGGTTACCTAAAATGGTCACGTGACCTAATTACTGGGGGACACGCCCTTGGTACGCCATGGTCAAACCGGATCACCTTACCGGATTGGATGCAGCCGAGCGTAACTGCCAAGGAACATACCAGCTCGAAGAACAGATAGTTGGGAGATAACAACCCGACTAGGCTTGGATATGGACCATGCTGGACCAATGAAGGAAACGACGAAAACGAGCTGGGAACATTTCTATACAATAATTTATTAACAATCAGGCGAGGAAAGGTATGTGGCAGAGTTAATGGGGTTTATTTTCTTGTACAGAAGGGATAGCAAGGAATTTGTGGCGTGTGACAAAAAGGCAAGCAACTTACAAAAGCATACACAGAGCAGACTGAAACGTTATATCTTCTACACTCTTAAATTAAGCTAGGACAGGCATCATCACACACACACACACACACACACACACACACACACACACACACACACACACACACACACACACACACCCCATGAAGATGAAATAATCAGAAGGAAGGAGAGGAGATGAGGACTAATGGCCTCATAATACCTTGCTCAACAGTACGCTTTGGGGAACGCTCCACTGAGCGATCCCATCTTGAGAGTCGGCGCGTTGTCTCCTACTGATTACTGTGCCGGGGGCTCGTGGAAGCACATGCTCTGCACTGGTCCAGAGAGTGGACGTAGCAGACAAGCAAGGAAGTTGGACAAGTGGGTGGATGCCACCAGGCGAGACAGGCGGGCAGAGTGACAGGCAAGGCAAGTGGAGTCAGCAGGTGAATGCAGAGGTAGAGGTAGAGGTCGAGAGACAGAGAATGGCTTTGCAAGTTTTCATGAGTGCGAGTTTATCCATTTTGAACGAATTTCCACTTTTCGCCAAGAGGTGGCATCTTACAAATCAATGAAATTAATAAATTACTCTTGTCGATTCGAACATAAATATCTTTGTTATTGTTTGGCCGGTTTCCAATCTGATTGGACCATCAAAAGAAGACTGTATGAGGATGTTTCTTAATGTATTCGTTTTGATGATGTCATAAATTGCCATATTTTAAGTAATTGTTTTCTGACAGTGTATTTGGCTTATTATAGTGTAATTTGTGATTTTCTTTCTGGAATTTATCAGATTTTTCACATCGACTTGTGTGCAATGCTTTTAGCAACCCTTACATCATTATATTCCATGCACTGTTTGTTTTAAAATATCAAATCGTAAGTGTCTGTCAATGCTTAATTGCTACAATGTCAAATTTGACCTCATTTCCCCCCTTTTGATCTTGAAAACGACCTTCAACGTCAAATTCAGAGATGGCATCCACCCACATCATGCTTGCTTTCCCACTCCCCATATATTGATGATCTGGCATGGATACTTGCTTTTAACGTGGAAGTGTGGTCTTTTGCACAAAACAAGTTCTTGACAAGCCTACTTTTACCCATGTAGTGTTTAAACAGATTGTTATGAATGTGGATGTTTAAAATTTAAATCATGGATGGTCCATCTGGATACAAATTCATTATAAATCTGTAAGCCTTTATACTGTCGCAATTCATCGTCTAAGGTGTATTATGGGCACTTGGTACTAACAGTTAATAATTCACAATGGCTGAATATTTCAAATTTATCGATGTCTCGAGTCAACTCGCTCTTTGTCAGTGTGTTGGGATCCCTCATTTATTTTTCATTTGTGATATATCCTCAATATCGTCATATCAATGCTTTAGGATCTTGGTGGACATCTAGGATCTAAGTCTAGGTGAATTGATCATTCTCCAAAGATCAATTAACCTGGATCCTTGAGTCCATTTGAGACCATTACCTGCTTGGCGGTAGACCTCTCTTCAAGTGTGATGAAACAGCATCTCTGTCGCTCAGTGGGAGTGACAATATAATTTCATCAATAAACTACAAGGGCTCTCGGTGGAGCGCATACCTCCGCCATGTAATGCCTGATCCATAAGAACATATCGGGCTCAATACATTTTTGAAATATCATGTGATACAGTACTATATCGTTTTTGGCCCGATCTCTCAATGGTGAAGAATCACTTTCAAAAATTAAAGAATTCTCCTATCCAGATCTGAATTCGAATCATCACCAAAATCTCATCAATTCGTCCTTGTGACACACCCAACCCGCCCACCCAATTTCATCAGGATCCATCCACAACCTTTTGAGATATCCCACACACAAACAAACAAACAGACAGAAAGGGGTGAAAACACAACCTCCTTCACCTTCGGTGAAGCAAGTCTGATCTTGAAGGCACGAAGTCGTGCCTCCTTGGTTTATTTGTTGCTTCGCATCTCTTTAAATTCAGCTTTTCTCTGCCAGTTTGCAGTGTAAGCTCAGAATGTGGAAGGAGAAAACAGACCAAAGATCACCCACTGAGTTACATCTTCAATTTCTACATTGTGTGAAGAAAGCAGGTGTTCAGGTCTTTCAAATTGAGGAAAACTTTTTGTTTTTGAGCTGTGATGTCACAATAAGGATTTCCGTTTGGTGCAATGTCAACGAGAAAATGTAGAAATCTTTATCTCCATTAGAATGTTCACATCTGCTCCAGTATGAAAATTGGTGCCGAAAAACACATTAAATGGCTCTTTGGACCATCATGCATGTGTCACATCCACATCCTCATGAACACCTTTTCCAGAGCCTCAATACCCATGCACAATTGACAGGACAGCGTCACAGAGAGATGTAGCATACTGGCCTTTGGGTTGTCTCGTTAATTTATTCTGGATGGAATTTGATCTGACTCCCTGCTGTAACCCTGGTGTTTCGCAAGGAGTCTTGCATCATGGGATAGCATCCCATCTGAAGAATATTCCGCAGTCCATGTTCATTTGAGTTACTCACTGTGTGCCAAGACCACAGGCAAATTCAAAAACCCTGCTCTAATCCGCTTCATCATTGCCAAAGCTGCGCCACAGTAATCATAAAACCAGCAGATGTTGTACACGGTTCGATGAAATCGCTTGTATGATCGCGCGTTAAACAGTTGGTTGGCAGATTTAAAATATAATCCATTGATTTTTAGTCGTGAGAACTCCAGATTTAGTGGCGACATTATGATTGTATGAACTTTTTTTCCTGTGGGTGCTCATCCTGCTCATCACTCAAAAACAATATTCAGCTGTTGGAGCATCCATGAGAGGGATGTGGAAGAGAAGTCATCATGTTACCCAGCAGCTCATGCTCCGCACAGTGGGTTACTAGCACGTGTATACTGAAGTTATGCAACATTGCCATCAAAAGGCCATGTTGTGAGGGCTCATTTGCTGCAGCACTGTTGTGCCCCTGAACTAGTCCTACATATCAACAACATTGTTCCCCATAAAGAACCATCAATAAGCAATAAGCTGAGTTTGAGCCCATCTTCAAATTATTATGATTACGCTTCGGGGAAAGGGGGCATTTGGTGGATGGAGGCTGGAGTCATCGTGTTTGTTCGTGTTCAAACTCATTTCCGGTTCCGGGTTTTGCTCCACGTGCAGGTTCAATCTCCAAATTCCCAATCAGATCCATCGTGTTTTACGTTAATAATTTCATCCCTGTGTGTTGTTTTGTGTTTTCGTCCAATTTTCCGTGTTAAATTTTCTTGTCGTGTTGTATTGTCGAATTTGTGGCCCTGTTTAAAGTCCAGCCTACTCATTTAGGGATTGTCGAATTGGCATGTTACCTCTGTCACTGAAGGTGGATGGAGATGATGTTTTCAGCCCTGGCTGTCTGTCTACGAGCAGGATGTCTCATAATATGATGGATGGATTTGGACCAAACTTGGTGGACAGGTTGGGTGTGTGACATTTACGAATTGAATCGGTTTTGATGAAGATCTGGATGTGGATATGATAGTTTTTTTTAATTATAAAAGTGATTCTTCACCATTGAGAGATCGGGCCAAAAACGATGTATGGTATAGTGTCATATTTCAAATCAACGTGGACGGATTATGACAAAACTTGGTGGCACTTTGTGAAGTTTCTGATGTCTGCTCCCCTTCCATCTGTTCAACCTCAACATTGAACTTTCAAACTTGTCCCCCTCCTCAAAACCTGGTGGCACCTTGTTAAGTTTCTGGTGTATGCTCCCCTTCCATCCCTTCCCTCGCTTCAAATGGCACCACAGCGAACTCTGCTCATGAGAATGCCGAATGCCTCAATTCTGTGTTTCCTTTCAACCCCTCACTCTCTGTACCCACCAAACCCAGTCACACCCAACTGGACCAGATGGTACATATCAGCTCGTGTCCTAAAAACCTGTTCCTGGACTCTGTGTCTTTGTGTCTTTTGCACCTGAGAAGGAAGAGAGGTTTCTGGCAACTCTCAACTCTGATTCTGCAAATGGACCAGATGGTACATATCAGCTCATGTGTCCTAAAAACCTGCTCTGCTGCTCTTGCACACCCTCTCTCTGCCCTTTTAACCCTATCATTTTCCCGTTGTCATCTTCCATCTGCTGAAAAAATTAGCCACCATCACTGTATCACAAAAACAAGGAACAAAAACCAACTCCCTTAACTACAGACCTATCAGCTTACTTCCAATTATCAACAAGGTCTTGGAATCCATCATTACAGTTGACAAAAAAAAATCATTCTTTTTATCCAACGACCTCATCTCGATCATCAATTGGGATTCAGACCAAGTCACTCTTCCTTGGACATGCTGCTTCTGCTCTCCCAACAAAGGATGGAGGCCCTCAATGTCAGACATGAGATTAGTGCCATCTCTCTGTACATATCTCATGCTTTTGATACAGTCTGGCATCCTGCCTTACTCTCCAAACTGTCTGTCGATGGCACCCAAGGCAAACTCTACTCTTGGGATACTGACTCCCTGTTCTCTCATAGCCAACATTTAGCTCTCAACAGAATCCTTTAATCTTCTCTCCCTGTCTAGGCTGAAGTACCCCAAGGCAGCGTACCCAGCCCCATCCTATTCCTAATCTTCATCAATGATCTCTCTGACTCCCTCGAAAACCCTCTATCTATTTACTGATGATTCCACCCTCTGCCATGAGTTCCCTCATCTTTCTGACAGAGAGGAAGCAACCTGTTCCGTCTCTTCAGATGTTTACAAAATCACAAGCTGGTCAAGCACTTGGAATATGTCTTTCAATCCTGACAAATCTCATGCTTTCAGTCTCACTCTCTGATAGGACCATCTCGAAAACACTCCCATGTACTTTCTTAAAGCCCCTCTTGAAGAGTTTCAGTCACTCAAACTATTGGGTGTCACTAACAATAATGATCTTTCTTGGGCAAACCACATTTCAAAGTTGGCATCCAAAGCCAGCCGCCAAATGGGCATCCTCCGTCGTCCAAAGTCCTTCTTTGGCACACCTGAACTATTATCCACCTCCAAGGCCTTCATGTGCAGCTTGATTAAGTACTGCTTTCCCCAATGTGCTAGTCCACCTTGCTCATTTTGACACCGTGGAAACCGAGGTCTTCAAGATGATTGGAATCTCCTGCAATGAAGCAAAGTCTATGGGCCTATAGTTTTGCCATTGCAGACAAGTCGGTGGTCCTCTATCTCTAATGCCTCCTTTCTGGCCTTGCACACTCTGCTCTTTCCTAGCTTTGCTTCCTCTCCCTTCTTATGACCCTCAGGTTTCTACAGGGTGCATGTGGTCCACCATGAACCCCTTCTGATGAAACACCCAAAATCTAGAAGCACTGCTCACCTCTACTCATTCATTCCACTTTTTACCCACCTGTGGAACCAACTTCCACATTCTCTTCATCCTGCCGTCCAGGTGTTCAAGTCATCTGTTCAGCACAATCTCATACCACCACCCCATCCAAAAACATGATCTTTTTACCCCGGTTAACCCCACCAACCCCACCTACAAACTTCCAGTTTTTTTCCTCCTGATAGTTTGCCCCTGTATCCAGTTGTCCATTCCTTACATCTTCCCCTAACCCTCATTCTTACCCATCTCCATCTATTTCATCCCTCAGCCTTACTGTTGGCATTTCCCCCTCTCTCTCCATCTGCAGCTCTCTCTTTCTGTTCTTCCTTTTGTTCTGTTGCTTCCTGGTCCATTCTGGGTTACAGCTCTTTCACGAGTCTTGACTTTGTATGCAAAAAAAAACCCAAAACAATGAAGGAGTCTTCAAATGTTACAGGCAATCGAGATGGGGTATTGTGCTCGAAGAGATAGCGAGGTTAAGAGGTACCATCCATTGCTCTCCTCCGCAAAACTGGGTGGGGCTGGGCAAGGGTGGAGGCAATACAACACATCCACAATCAATATACGGAGATGTTAACTCCTCTGCAGCTGTCCATCAATGCATGGCAGGCAGAGGTTTCTTGGTTGCTGAGGCTGGGATCGGTGAATGCCCTGGAGTCTAATTGGTGGAATGTCTGAGGGCATAGAATGTTGTGGTCCATGATTGGCTAACCTCAGGAGACAACAACTCAGGCCCGTCGCTAGGGGGGGGCATTTGGGTGCAATGCCCCCCCATGACGCATCTGGTGCCCCCCCCCCCCACTTGTACGCCACCCATTTATGCCCTGTTGTACTCTGTGAACAACTTAGTGTTTCAGGACGAGCACCCACTGTGAACTCCTTGCTGTTTAAGAGTTCACCTGTGTCAACTAAAACCCTTATTCCAGATGTTCAACGTGGTGAATAATGAGGCCTTTTTGGATAAACTGTTCTTTAATAATAACCTTCTTTGAATAACAGTCAAGAGATAAGTGTGTGCTTCCCAACGAATCTCCAAAAGCAATTGGCAAGACAATACAGTCCAAGGCCACAAGATAAAAGATAATAACGCAAGCACCAACACCAGCAGCCAAGACCTCGTGTCGAATGTCGATGTTGTGGGTGGTTATATATATATATATATATATATATATATATATATATATATATATATATATATATATATATATATATATATATATATATATATATATATATATATATTGTGGATCATTTAGTTTTAAGGAATAGCCAATCAGCGTATTCGATATGGAGACCCTATTGAGCAGGTTACCTGATTGGTTGTAAGTTAGGTATAAATGTAATATCGTCATAATATGATAATATGATTAAGGAAAAGACATAAATTTACATTATTAAAGATGAAGTGCACGTGCACCACGTGACCTTCACAACCCATCAACCCTCCATCTTACAAAAGTAATTTTATAATAAAAATTAAAAATATGTGTGTTTGCAATCGTGCTTACATTTGAAATGATGCAGATAAAACCTGTTTTTGATGGATGGATCATTTAATAAATAAAACCGTCAACCGTCAAATCTCGCGAGATTAGTGACGCGAGTCGCGAGATTAGTGTCACGAGTCGCGAGGGACGAATCAAAGAGCACGAGCTTGCAGCAGGAGAAAAGGACGTGGATGATGGATAAACGAAAATGGCTCAGAAAAGGAAAAAATGCAACCGACGAAAATGAAGAAGATGATGAAAGACATGTTGTGGGAGGAGTTGGAGGAGGAGGAGGAGGAAAAGACGATCATGTCGATGAAATACCGACAGAAGCTGGCCAACCTGGCCAAGCCAGCAACGTCAGCCCTGCGGCTGTAGCCCCAGCGCAGACAGCCGAGTTTCCACGCTCGGCGGCGCCCTCGGGATCGGGTGTGACTGTCAAGCCGCTTCCCGATGGTCTTGGAAGTGAGAGACCGAATCAAGTTGTTCTACAGCGGTACCCTGGCCATCTGTTGCAGAACAAGAGTCGCTCGTTTGTGTCCTCGTGGTACCAGACTAATGAATGGCTGGAATACAGATGCAGCATTCTGCCATCCATGTAGGAAGTTAACACCGCACGTGGCCCAGTGGACTCCACTTTCACAGTGTGAGGCTCCCGGAATTGGAAACATGCCATGGAGAAAGGCAGGGGGTTTCACAAACACGCAACTTCAAAGGAACATTTAACTTGTGTTTTTAGGTGGAAGAAGAATGAGAGGCGCATCGATTGTGGTCAGGAGATTTCCACACTCCTCAATGCTGACCAGCTAAATAGAAACCGGTACTATGTGTCTGCTCTTATAGATGTGGGATTTCTCGCCGAAAATCAGATACCTTTTAGAGGGAGCCTCAATCATTTTGACGATATGTCAGACGGGCACAGTGGGCTCTTCCTCTCGTTTTTAAACTACACACTCAAAAAAGACACCGAGCTCGCCGAAATAATAAAGCATATCCCACGAAACGCAAGCTATACTCGTCCGGAAATGCAGAATGAACGGATCTGCACATTGAGTAATGTTGTGACAGATGTCATCGTGGAAGAAGTAGGCACGTCGTGGTTTACCATTAAGGTGGATGGGACGAGGGACCCCACTGAATGTGAGAACATATCAATCATCATTCGCTTTGTATCGGCATCAAATGAAGCAACAGAGTGTCTACTCACAATCGCTACAGCCGACGCTGGAGATGCAAAAACATTGACAGACCTAATAATTGCAGAGCTGACAAAAACAGGACTTGACACGTCAAAAATATTAAGTCAGGTGTACGACGGGGCTTCGGTAATGGCTGGGAAGCACGGTGGGGTGCAAAAGTTGTTGCAAGAGATATTGGAAAGAGAAATCCCCTATGTGCACTGCTGAAATCACCAACTCCATCTGGTAGTTATCCACGCCCTGGCAGCAGAGAAAGCTGTCACTGATTTCCTCGAGGTTTGTTGTTGCCTGTACAAATTCTTCAGAAAGCCCACTGTTGCTGCATAGTATAAAGGTGAGCGGTTAAAACGACTTCTTGATCAAAGGTGGACGGGACATTTAGCCACCGTGTCTGTGATCATAGGATCTTTAAAGGATATCACATCCTTACTGTCGGAGATTGATGCAGAGCGCGCCTACGGTGCAGAGATGAGGATGGAGGCTATTGGGCTTTTGCAGGAAGTCTCTGGGCCTGCCTTCATGTTCATTGCTATCTTTGTACAAAAACTGCTGATGTTGTTAGATGGCCCGAACAGACTCGTGCAGGCAGAGGACATGGACTTGCTAACGGGGTTGGAACTGGTGGCGAGTGCTACAGAGTGCGTGAAGAAACTCCACTCGAAGGATGAGTTCACTGATCTGTGGAACAAGGCCAACGATGCTCGCACTTCTACACCTGCACCACCAAAACGGAGACGCACAATGCATAAGAACTTGGAACAGTTTGTAGTTTTGGAGACTACAGGACAAAACAACGACAATGACAAGATGGAACTGCAGAGGGTTTTTTACAGCGCAATTGACACTGTGCTTGGCGAGATCGCTCAGCGCTTCAGTGAGCGCAACACACAACTCGCCCGTTCACTCGCTGCCTTGAATCCCGAAAATGGCACGTTTTTAGATCCCCACTTGCTCCAGCACATCATGACATTAACAAAGTCAACCATCAGTGAAACAGAGTGTGTGGTTGCAAAGCAGTTTATTCACTCACAGACAGAAAAGCAGCCAAACGAGAGATGGACAACACAAAAACTCCTCTCAACATACCACAAAACGCTGGAAGCCATGCCAAGTGTAGTGACTGCTATGAGACTTGGACTAACATTTGGTGCATCCACTGCCATGTGTGAAAACTCATTCTCAACATTGAGGAATGTCTTCACTGACCATCGACGGTCCATGCGCCATGCACCATGCACGCAAGGCACAACTGGTACAGCTGGCCTTCGAGAGAGACCTCACACGTAAATGCCTGAATGAATGGAAGGAGAAGGTCCTCAGAAGATTCCACACCGAGACACGTCGCCTGCAGCTCTTCTGACGGCGAGTACAGCGGTATAAAAACTATACGAGGAGTACAGATTGTGTGTGTGACTGCTGGTGATGCGTGTGTGGTTGTGGTTGCAGTGTGGTTGTGATCAGCACCCGCCGTGGTTGGCTGCTTTGTACTTCTGATGTTTACGTTAAATGTTGTGTTTGGTGCTTTGCATAACCCATATCTAGTGCTTTGTGCATAACCTTACCTCTGTGTAATTGACTGCTTTAAATGTGGTATCTTCACGGACCTTGTGGTATCTTCAGGCTGGTCGTATTTGCTGTTGATAGTTTAACGTGATGATCGCAGGTCATAGCCTACTGTATATTATTTCAAAGTGCACTGATTCTGGTGCCAACCTCCCCCGTTTAGTCATTGTATCTCTGGTATATTAATTTTCTAATGCCAGTTCTTCACAACACCTTGTATAAGTGCACCTGAATTGGTGCCAATTGTCTAATCATTGAATATCTGCATTGTGAATGTGCCAGTTTGTTGCGGCTCTCCTGCATTCGAATAATTTTAGGCCAAAAACATCGGAACATATTAAATCTAGCCGAGATCAATTTGGTTAGTATGCGACGGCAACCTCAGTATAGATGTGTCAATGCTGCATGAATACAATGGTATACTGGGTTATCAAAAATATTAAATATAATAATTGTGCCCCCCCCATCCAGTTCATATGCCCCCCTTAATACTGAGCCCTGGCTACGGGCCTGCAACAACTTACGGCTATTCGGGGGATGCGTATTAAACTCCAGCCCCAACAGGAAACTCAATCTTTAACTTGCTGACTCTTTCAGACCAACTGGCTTCTGCTCTTGCCCACTCAGTACAAGACAACAGTATCTGTTCTCCTGTTCCATGTTCTGCTCCAGCTTTGTGCCCCAACTTTGTAGCACTGGCATTCTCCAGTTTCATGACCCTGGCATTCTCTAGCTTCATGTACAGACTGATTTGCACCAGCTCGTGCTCTCCTCCATGTGCCTTCCACTCTGTGCTGCCCAGTTCTTGAATGGATGTTTCTGGTGCCTACAGAGGTTGAGAGGGGTTGGAGACCAAATAGGTTGTTGTCTTGTCGTATTTTCTCTTTCAGGATATATTATTCACTGTGTCTTGTGTAATAAAAAAAATTCTTTATCCCTTTAGGAACAGTTTCACCTCTTGTGCCACCATTTTATCCAGCAAATGATCAGGTTCATTTGGAATCCCTGGAGGATTAAATATATGGTAATCTCTATAGTTCTCTGTCTCTGAGATGGAGATGGAGATGGAGATGGAGATGGAGAGGGATGCAGCTGCTGCTTGACTAGCATGGTGGTGGTGGTACTGTGCGACACAGTGTGGAGTCATTTGCAAAAAGGAAGAGAGGGTTTTCCAATGCATCGGATAAGTCATTAATATAAATGAAGAGCAAGAGTAAGCCGAAAACACGACCTTAGGGAACTCAAGCCTCCACTGGTAGGGGTGAGGAGAGGGTTCCATTGATGACAACATGTTGACTGCATGAATGGAAGAAGTCAGAAATCCAGAAATGCAGATGGCCCTCCACACCACAGGCAGAGAACAAGGCAAATAAATCAGGATGCCAGACTTTGTCGAATTCCCAATATATGTCCAGGGAGACGGTTCTAATCTCTTGTTTGAGTTTGAGTGTCTCCAGTTATTGCTGAGAGAGGAGCAGGAGCACGGCCAGAGTTCAGCGACCGGGACAGACTCCAAACTGATAGTTGGAGATCAAGTTGTTTGAAAAGAGGAAAGACAACAATGGAAGGAATGATAGCTGTCTACACATGTTTTTCCAAATGATACAATATTTGAAACCTACCAAAATAGTTACCCCTTTGAACCACCATATTTCTTTCCACGAGCCGAGCTGTTTCCCCAAGCCGAGCTCCCCTTCCTTGAAAGATTCCCCCCACTGCATGTATTCCCAGTATTTTGTAATACGTAGACGGCCCTTCAGCGGACTATCTGACTCAGATCAGCAGCCCAGTTGGAGCTCTCTTTACCAAGAAATTTAATACATTAACAAGAGCCTTGGTTAACATGACATTTGTCATGCTTACCCAACAATCTAAACATTCAACTGAGATGAATTGACTTCTGTGCTTCCCATTATCTCACTTTGCAGTGTCCTGCCATAATTGCCAAAAATCCATTAGCAGGCATGCCATGTAATTCCGGCCAGGAGGGCTTGATGGAATGGCTGTTTAATTGTCTGCACAGTGGGGCACGGGCAGATGTTCCCATAAGAGGTCAGTCAGTCCATGGCCAACGCTCACTTTGGCACAGCAGGCAGCTATCTTACTATCAAACACGGGGGGAGGGGGGGTGACCTTTGAGAATATGGATTTCTTGAGACAATTGGCGTGACCCAGCTCATCAAAACCAAAGCAAAGAGTTACATGATTGTATTTGTTTGACTCCTATCTAACAGCTCGGTTTATGCTTGCAGTTCGTCTGCAGAAATGTTGAAACAGTTTGTAAAGTTAAAAGTTATTGACAAGTTAAAGAAGGAACTTTTTGAACAATTATGTCCTCCAACCTACACCTGTTACACCAAAAACCATAACGGCACTCGGTGGAGCATACACTTGTGCCATGTTGAACGGTTCACGTGTTGTATCTGCTGATGGGACAAATCTGCATCCGGACTTGAACCAAAATCTAATCAGCTTCTTTTTGTCACTCACCCAAATTATCCACCAAGTTTTGTCACAATCCGTCCATAACGTTTTGAGATATTGTGCGATGTATCGTGTTGGCCCAATCTCTCAATGGTGAAGAATCATGAGAAATGATTTTTTTTTTAAAGTTATCACATCTGGATCCGGATCTTCACCAAAATCGAATCAATTCATCCTTGTCACACACCCATTCTCTCCACTAAGTTTTGTCTGAATCTGTCCATAACCTTTCGAAATATCCTGCTCACAGACAAACAAACAGATAGACAGATGAACAGACATGGTTGAAAACATAATCTCAGTCCACCTTCAGTGGCAAAGGTAACTATGGTCCCACAATGAGGAAATGAGTTTAACCGCTTGGATTTTGGAAACCAAAGTCCTTAATAAAATATGTGTTTGGAAAAGGTCTCTAAGACATATTTGAATGTCTCTAAGAACTGTATCCGTAGATTTGGCCAATTTAGTGATATCTGTTTCTTTGTTTCTATTTTTTTGGGATAGATAGTCAAGACTCATGGAAGAGCCAGTACAGTGAACGGATCAGGATGAAAAACACGCATATATGGAGTGGACAAAAATGTACACAGAAGGAAACTTCATGGAGGGAAAACTGGAAAATTGGAAGAAGGAAAGATTTGGGTGGGGTTAACGAGGCTAGAAAATGTCATGGTTTTCGATTGGGTCGACCTGAGATGGTGGTGAACAGCTGTTTTGAAGACCTGGAGGGAAGAATGAGATTGAATAGAATGTGGAAGTTGATTCCACAGGTGTAAAAAAAAAAAAAAAGAGGAGCAAATGTGTGGAGGTGAGCAGTGATCCTGGATTTAGGTAGTTTCATGAGAAAGGTGTTCATGATGGACCATGTGAGCCCTGAAGAAACCTGAGGGGGGAGGGTGGGGGAGACAACGTATAGAAAGAGCAGAGGGTGCAAGAACAGAAAGAGGTGGTAGAAGACAGAGAGACAACTGACCTGTTTGCGATGGCAAAGTGATAGACCCATAGACTCAGCTTCAGTGCAAAAGTTTCTAATTATCTTGAAGACCTTAGTTTCCATTGTGTCAAGCTGAGCAAGATGTGAGGCAGGGGAGCCAGGCCAGAGGGGAGAGCAGTACTCCATCAAGATGCGGATGATGGCTTTGTAGGTGGATAGGAGTTTCGGTGTGCCAAGGAAGGACATTGTGGGACGGAGGATGCCCAGTCAGCAACTGGCTTTAAATGCCAATTTTGAAATGTGATTTGCCCAAGAAAGATCATGGCTGATTGAAAGACCCTGGAGTTTGAACGACCGCACGTCCTCAAGAGGAACATCAAGAAAGCAGATGGGAAGGTTTTTCAGATGGTCCTTTCAGAGATAGAGAGAGAGAGAGCATGAGATTTGTCAGGATTGAAAGACATATTACAAGAGTTTGACCAGTTTGTGATTTTTTATCAAGGTGTGAAAAGAGGGAAGATGCTGCAGCCAGCCTGTCTGAAGGATGAGTGATGTCACAGCAGAGGCTGGAGTCATCAGTAAATACATCAAGAGTATTTTCGAAAGAGTCAGAGAGATCGTTGATAAAGATCTGGAAAAGGACTGGGCCCAGAACATTGCCCTGGGGCACTCCAGCATTGACAGGGAGAGGACATGAGAGGATTCCATTGAGTACAGCACATTGGTTACGAGAGTAGAGGAAACCAGGAAGCCATGTGTGGAATTGCCACAGGCAGAGAGTTTGGAGGGTAAGGCAGGATGCCAGACTGTATCGAAAGCATGAGATATGTCCAGAGAGATGACCTTGAACTCATGTCTGACATTGAGGGTCTCCATCTATTGTTGGGTGAGAAGAGGCAGCATGTCCAAGGTGGAGGAACGTGGTCTGAAACCAAATTGGTGATCTGAGATGAGTTTGTTGGAGAAAAGGAAGGATTTCATATGAACTGTGATAATGGATTCCATGACCTTGCTGATGGTTGGAAGTAAGTTGAGAGGTCCTGTAGTTAAGAGGTTCAGTTTTTGCTCCTGTTTATGCCTCCGCTGATGAAGTTGCTGGTGGAGTTATGTTTTCCGGTTGTCCGTATGTCTGTACGTACATCCGTCCATGCTAATTTTCTCTGTTTTCTCTACAACCGCTTATCCAATTGACACAACATTTTTACCATAGTTGTGACTACTCAGGTCGAATGTTTCAATGATAATTATGATGTTGTTGGTCACATGATGTGGCAGCCATGTTGGAAAAAAGGAAAAACTTTGGACCTCTATATCTCCAAAACAGCTCCATGGAAAAAAATTGAACTTGGCACATGTGAAGTACTCCCCATGGGAAACAAGTACGAGTTATTTTTTGATGTCATAGTTGGCTTCGTTTTGACGCAATAATTGCATACGTGTCGAACGCTTTATCCAGTCAATATGAAAAGTTTTGAGGGTCATCTCGGAATGAATTGTGTCGGGGGCAGAAAAAAAATGATGACGTCATCGGTCATGTGGTTTGGCAGCCTTATTGTTTGTTACATAAAAACCTTCAAAAATATTTTTATTTGAAACAGATGAACAGATTGAGGAAAAACTTTACAGGTATCATCGCCGAGCCACGAGGAACAAAAAGCTTTTTTTTTTGCAAAAAGCAAACAAAAAAAAAACAAACAACAAAAAAAAAATGCACGAGGAACATGATGTCATAGGTCACATGGTTTGGCAGCTATGAATTTTTTTGAAGAATGAACCTTTAAAAACTTCTCCAGAATGGCTTAACAGATTGAGGGGAACTTCACCCACATTTCCCTCAAGCCTCGGGGATACCAGGGTGTTAATGAATAATTAATAGACCATGTGGTCTGGCAGCCATATTGGATTGAATGAAAATCTCAAAAAGATTCTTTCTCTTGAACTTGCTTCATCAATCGACGTAAAACTTCAAAATTATAATCTAGTAGTGATGGGGAATGTGTGTTTGAAATTACAATCTGATCGGATGCAAAGTCTCGCAGCCAGAATTATTTAATATTTTTAACGTGGGTTCAGGGATTCAAACTAAACTTGGTACATGTATTATGATGTAATAATGTGGGTGGCGGAATATCTGGTGATGTCGCAATGTTGAAGAGTGCCCTTCTAGTTTATGTAATGCAGTGATGTTGACAGATTTCTAAGCAGATGGAAGATGACACGGTGAAAACGGCAGAGAGGGAGAGAATGAGCAAGAGCAGCAGAGCAGGTTTTTAGGACACGTATGCTGATGCTGTCCAGTCCAGAAGCAGAGTCAGAGTCGAGGCTTGAAAAAAAACCTTCGCTACTTTCCCAGGTGCAAAAGACACAGAGTCTTGGGGCAGTTGGAAATGACAGGGAAGGGTGGGTACTGAGAGTGAGCGGTTAGGGATACAAGATTTGGAAGCAAACAATGAATTGAGGCATTCAGCCTTCTCATGAGTGGAGTCGGCTGTGGTGCCATTTGAAGAGAGGGAAGGGATGGAAGGGGAGCATACACTGGAGAGAGACAGACATAACAAGGTACTGCCAGGTTTTAGAGGAGGGAAACAAGTTTGAAAGTTCATTCTTGAGGTTGGACAGATGTTTTCTGGATTTCCTCATTGTGGACACACACACACATGTTGAGGACTTTTTGGAATGCACTGAGATTGCTTTCGGTTGGATTTGCCTTCAGGAAGAGCAGGCAAATTGTTTCAAAGCAACTGCCTCACCACAGGATTCACTGTACCATGGGTGGGAATAAGGGTGGGATAATTGAAGATGAGATGGGATGCACCTGTGCATCAGAGAGAGAGCAGGAATCTGTGGAAGAATTCCCAGGCTGAGTTAATAGCTGAGACAGTAGATATTGGAGACCAGTCCTGAAGAGAGATATCTGCTTGCAGGGTCTGCCAATCTGCCTGAGTGAAATGTCAGATTTGCATTCATAGAGGCAGCTCTCTGTTAATAGCCAGAGAGATGTTGACTTTCACAAGCATATGATCAGATAAACCAATTGGAGCAGAGGAAGAAGAGGAGACATTTGCAGGAAACTTGGTCATCACCAATCCCAGCAGGGCGGATTTGCCATTTGGAGAAATCCCGGTTGGAAAGTTTATCGAATGATTCCATCCCATGGAGTCACAGAAGTCCTTCACTGAAGTGCCATCGCTGGTGAGAGAGGTACAAACACCCAGCCAAGTTGCATGGTGGCAATTGAAATCACCACATATGAGCAAGAGAGTGTTGGGATGAGTGGTTAAACATTTGTCCATGGTGTCTGAGAAAGATAGAGCTGTAGATGGAGTCTTCACTGTGAGGAGGACAGCACAACACACAGATGAACAAGAGGTGAGAGCAGAGGGGAAGTCGCAGCCAGAAGTACTCCTCGGGGTTGGGAGGTGTAAAGTCAGTCGAAGGGCAGTGGAAAATGGAGTTATTGATGTATAGAGCAACTCCACCACTGGGGCGTAGTTTGGCCTATCAAACCAGAGGTGACAGCAACTGGGGAGAGACACTAAGGAGTCAGGGGTGTCATGTGGGAGGAAGGATTCTGTTAAACACATGATGTCTTGTTTATCAGCAATGGCATTTTCTAGTTTATCGATTATTTATCGATTGAGAGATTTGTGAGGTTCGAGTGGAGACATCGGACGTTTGAGGTTTCCACAGTTAGAAATAGCAGGAGGCATTGGAATGGTGAGGATAGGGAAGGTTTGAGAGTGTGGAGTCCCAGGGAAGGTTTGAGTGTGGGGGGTATGGGGAAAGGTTTGTGTGTATGAGGGGTGTGAGGGAAAGATTGTGTATGTGGGGTGTGGAGGAAGGTTTTCGAGGGTGAGGTGAGGGGGAAGCATTTAGGGGGTGGGGTGAGGGAAAGGCAGTGAGAGGGTGTGGTGAGGAGGGATGCAGAAATGAGGGACATGAAACTTTGATGGGGTGGGTTGGGGGTGGATGTTTTTCCAAATTCCATATTCCCAACTTTGACTGATGGAGATAAAGATTTGAATGGTTGTTAAAATGATGGAGAAACACTGTGCTGTACGAGCAGGGGTGGTGGGGGGGGGGGTGGTGGAAGAGGGGGGGCGTGATGTTTGTGGATGAGGTGCAGAGCATACAAAAACCTCAGAAAAATCATCCATCTTGAAGAAGAAAAAGAGGCATACTCGTATATTGTGATGGAGAAGAAGCACGCGTGTGCATTTATAAGAGTTACAAGGGTTGAAATGCATTATTTTTATTTATTTTTATGTTTAGAAAGAAGAAGCATTTAAATTTAATGTAGATTCAGTTTGGAGAATAGAGGAGGGGTGGGTAGGGTATGTAGAACTAGGAGCAGAAGGAAATTCAATATAAATGAGAATCATTCTGGAGTGAAATATATATTGAAAAAATATATACTGGATCTTGAAACAAGGAGAGGAAAATGAAACATGAAATAGGAGAGGAGAGCGTTGAGGAAATAGAAATATAATACCTGGGAATACACCCAGGACTAAAGCAAAAGCAGGGCACACTTTCTATCTGAGGAAGGCCTTGAAAAAGGCCTTGATGATCCAAACATTCCCCTCTTCCTGTGCAGGCTGGAGTTCCTCAAGGTAGCGTTCTGGGCCCTGTTCTTTTTCTGGTTTTCATCAATGATCTCTCGGACTCACTGGAAAATCCTCTATTTCTCTTTCTGCGACTCATTGGGACTGACTCAATCGGTCAACTTCCCGACCCGGATCTCAACCAATGGTACTCCATCTCTTCTGGATCTGATTTTGACAAATTTCCCTGACAATATCTGCTGCTCTTCCTTCGCTCCAATTGGTTCTTCTGACCACGTCCTTGTTAAAGTGGACATCTCTCTGGCTGTTATCAGAGAACCACCTCACCGCCGTCGAGTCTGGCATTTCACTCAAGCCGACTGGCAGGGTCTCCGAGCAGCCATCAAACTTACAGACTGGTCTCCTATCACTACTTTCTCAAACATCAACTCATCCTGGGAATTCTTTCAAAGAAACTTGCTCTCCCTCATGCACAGATTTATCCCCTCTCGTGTTCAGTTGTCTTACCCTTCCTCCCGCCCTTGGTTTACTGAAGCTTGTGGCGAGGCAGTTGTCCTGAAACAACTTGCCTTTGCCTCATGGAAAGCAAACCCAACTGAGGGCAATCTCAGTTCTTTCCACAAAGCTCGGAACAAGTGTGTATCTATCCTCAGGAGAGCCAGAAAACAACATCTTTCTCATCTCAAGTCTGAACTCTCAAACCTCTCTCCCTCCTCAAAATCCTGGTGGCGTTTAATCAAATCTGTTTCTGGTGTATGTTCCCCCTCCATCCCCTCCCTTACCTCAAATGGCCGCACTGCTGATTCCACACGTGATAAAGCTGAATGTCTAAACTCGCTGTTTGCAGCTAAATCTTGTGTCCTAAACCCATCACTATCTCTACCCACTTTACCCAGTCGCACCCAACTGTCCCTGGACTCTGTATCCTTTTCTCCTGACAAGGTGGAGAGCTTGCTTTCAAACCTCGAGTCAGATTCTGCAACCGGTCCAGACGGCATCAGCCCACGTGTCCTCAAAGCCTGCTCTTCTGCTCTTGCTCACCCTCTCTCTGTTCTATTCACCCTCTCATTTGCCCAAGGTCATCTGCCATCTGCTTGGAAATCTGCTAACATCACTGCCCTGCATAAAAAGGTGCAAAAACAGATCCCTGTAACTACAGACCAATCAGCCTTCTCCCAATCATCAGCAAGGTGATGGAATCCATCATCGCTTCAGACATGAAATCCTTCCTCTTCTCCAATGGCTTGATTTCCAATCATCAATTTGGTTTCAGACCAGGTCACTCTACCCTGGATATGCTGCTTCTGCTCTCCCATCAATGGATGGAGGTCCTCAATGCCAGACAGGAAATCCGAGCCGTATCCCTGGACATATCACGTGCTTTTGACACAGTCTGGCACCCTGCCCTACTCACCAAACTCTCTTCCCATGGTATTCAAGGCCATCTCCACTCATGGCTCGCAGACTTCCTCTCCTGTCGCAGTCAACGTGTGGCCCTAAATGGAGTTCTTTCATCCCCTCTTCCTGTGCAGGCTGGAGTTCCTCAAGGTAGCGTTCTGGGCCCTGTTCTTTTTCTGGTTTTCATCAATGATCTCTCGGACTCTCTGGAAAATCCTCTATTTCTCTTTGCCGACGACTCCACCCTCTGCCGTACCATCTGTCATCCCTCAGACCGGCAAGCAGCAGCTTCTTCACTCACTGCAGATCTGGATAAAATCACAAACTGGTCCAACACGTGGAACATGTCTTTCAATCCAGACAAATCTCACACTCTCACTATGTCTCTTCAAAAGGACCGTTTACAAAACCCCCCAATCCACTTTCTCAACAATCCTCTGGAAGAAGTCTTTTCTTTCAAGCTTCTAGGTCTCACTATCTGCCATGACCTTTCCTGGGAAAGTCACATTTCCAGCCTCGCCTCAAAAGCCAGTCGCCGACTGGGAATCCTCCGTCGTGCTAAGTCCTTCCTCGGCCCTCTTGAGCTCCTGACCACTTACAAAGCTTTTGTCCGTAGCCTGATGGAGTACTGCTCTCCCCTCTGGGCTGGTGCTCCTGCCTCCCACCTTTCTCGGCTTCACGCTGTCGAAACCAGGGCATTTAAGATCATCGGCATCTCCCGCAATGAAGCTGAGTCTTTGGGCCTCTCACTCAATCACCGCAGGTTGGTCGGTGGTCTTTCTGTCTTCTACCGACTCCTCTCCAGCCTTGCCCCCCTGCTCTCTCTGCGATTTGTCCCCACCACATTTCCACAGGGCGCTCAAGGTCCGCCAACAACCCCCTTCTGGTAAAACTACCAAAATCACGAATCACTGCTCATCTTCACTCTTTCATTCCTCTTTTTTCCCTCCAGGTTTTTTGGAATAAACTTCCTCACTCTATTCTTTCCCATTCTTCCCTCCAGGCTTTCAAAACAGCTGTTCACCACCACCTCTTATCTTCCCCCATCCAAATCCTCGATCTTTTCTACCCCCGATAATGCACCCAAGCCCACTTCCTTCATTTCTCCTACTTTCCTTCCTGAAAGTCCCTGAAATGTCCATCTTCTCTTCGCCATGTTCCCCGTCCCATCCCCATCCCTCTCCCTTCCACAGTTCACCTAATGTGTCTGTTCCCCACTGTTTTGTCCCTTCCACTCCCGCCCCTCTTGTCTCATGCCTCCTTGCTGCGAGTTGTGTGTTAGCTCTCATACGAGCCTCGACCAAGGTATACAAAAAAAAAAAAAAAAATCCAATACGAAACAAATCGCACAAAACAACGAACGAATTTACATGAAATATTGCACTGGATAAAATAGCAACACAATGACGAATGACACACACAAAACAGGGCAAATCCAGTTCGAGAAAAAATCAGCTTTGGCCAGGTGGGACAGAGGAGCTCAAAGTTCACAATGCACAGGCCGAACCAGAAGAGGCAAGGGCAAACTGGTAGGGTCAAAGTCTTTAAAGTGTTTAAAGGTCCACAAAATCAGAAAAAAAGAAATAAATTATTTTTGATGTGATTATATTGATTTTTAAAATAATAAACAAAGAACTGAACGTGGTTTTTAATTCTGATAATTTTTTTTTGAGGCGTTACAGTTAAAAAAGCAAAACCCAGTGGGTATCGCCACTAAAAAAATTTCAGAAAACAGCCATGACATAATTAAGGGGAAAATTATCAGCATGCAATGGATAATGGGTGTACAACTCACTTCGGAATCGTCAGAAAGTCAATTTGACAATTAATTTTCTGGTCAAGAATCCTCAGATTATGACGATCGTCAAAATCATTATGTAGACTGTACATGTATGAACCCGAGGACGAGATTGCGTGGCAGGTTACGTGATATATAATCTCCATTTTTAGGGTTAGGGCCAATCGAATGTAAGAGGACATCAGAAAACATTAAAATCTACTTTTTCAAGATATTTATTCAAGAAAAGAACAATGATCAAGTGTTAAGTGAAGCCAGATCTATTCATTAAACCAAACCTGATGTTTTGATTCTGTGAACCTTTTCTCTAAAGGAAGCCTTTAAAATATATAGTTATTTGAAAATCTCAGTAGCTCCGGGGTCTTCATTACTGGATTAGCTTTTTCATGCTGCTTGCAGAAAGCAAGTTGTACAGTGGCCTGCAAAAGTATTCATCCCCCCTCCAAAGTTTTCACATCTTGATGCCACCTGAGCTTATTTCATGATGCTTTCAAATCAAACGTTATTTATAGAGTTTTCACAAACTACTGCAAAGTGATAGAGCTAAACAAAAAAAAAAATGCAGATAAAATGTGAATAAGTTAGATTAACAGAGAAAATTAGATGATTCTCAGTGACATAAGTATTCAAACCCTTTGCCAAATTAACCCTGAATCGTTTCAGGAGCAAATTATTTGCTTTAAAGGTTACAAAATAAGTGTAACACGTTTCACCTTTATGTAGTCAATCATTTCACTTCAAAATTAAGCTCCCCCACTAATCGAAGGAGTTTTCATGTGAAACTCACTTGGACAATCAACATGGCAAACTTGAAGACCAAGGAGCTTTCCAAAGAAATCAGACATAAAGTGGTGGAGAAGCACCATTCAGGAGAGGGTTATAAGAAGATTTCAAAGTCACTCATTATCCCTTTAAGTACAGCGAAATCCATCATTAATAAGTGAAAGGCGTTTCATACCACCCAGACTCTACCCACATCAAGTCACCAATCCAAACTCAGCAGCCAGAAAAGCAGAAAACTGGTTCGGGATGTCACTGTAAATCCATCAATTACTGAAAGATCTGCAAGGCTCTATGTCTGAGATGGGGGGTCAGTGTTCATCAATGAGCAATATCCCATTCCCTTCACAAAGTTGGCCTCTGTGGACAGGTGGCAAGAAAGAAGCAATTATTCAAAAATATGCATCTAAAAGCTTGAATGAAGTTTGCAAAAAAATAAACCTTTGGATACTGCAGGCATGTAGAGGCAAGTTTTGTGGTCAGACAGGAAATAAAATTGAACTTTTTGGTCTAAATTCAAAGCATTATGTCTGGAGCAAGCTTAACACAGCACAGCACCCAGTCAACATCATTCATACTGTCAAGCATGTTGGTGGCAGCAACATGTTATGGGGCTGATTTTCATCAGCAGGGTGAGCTTGTCAGGATAGAAGGCACAATGGATGGTGCAAAGTACAGGAGAATCCTTGATGAAAACATGTTTGAGTCAGCCATGAATCTGAAACTGGGTTGGAGAGTCACATTTCAGCAGGACAATGATCTGAAGCAGAAAGCTAAATCCACATTGGAGTGGCTGAATATGAAGAAAATAAATGCTCTTGAGTGGCCCACTAAACATCCTGATTGAACCCAATTGAACATTAATGGCGAGACTTTTATGGCGAGACTTAATGGCATTAATGGCGAGTGAATTTTGATTTGGACATGTTTTTTTCTGGTATTCCTGACATGTAACCTCTTTCAACTCTAACAGTGTTTAGTTTGATCCCTTCAGTTATGAATAATAAAGTTCACTTGGAAAAATTATTTCTACGTAATTCATAATTCATCTAAATGTGGCATTATTGGTGAGGAGTGAATACTTTCGCAGGCCACTGTACTCCCTGAGAAAATCCCTATTCAAGCAAGCTCAGATACGATGTTCTCAGAAAAGCACACCAAGTGTTCTTCATCCAGATTGTGCAGGCCAAATATGCCAGGCGTTAAGTACCTTCCAATGGGTGAGGTGGAACAGACCGTTCTCACCTTGCGTGTGACTCAAGATGGAGTCAGGTGTGTATGTGTGTGTGTGTGTGTGTGTGTGTGTGTGTGTGTGTGTGTGTGTGTGTGTGTGTGTGTGTGTGTGTGTGTGTGTGTGTGTGTGTGTGTGTGTGTGTGTAACATAATGATTTATTTTGTAAAAATACAGAGGTCATGTCATCAAAATGTAAAGCCTAACCTGTGTCAAGTTGCACTTTAGTGTGGTGTGTCCCAATGAGCTGTAATATGGTTCACCATATGCACTAACCTCCACCATCATGGATTATATTGTACAATCTGTGCTGCACCATGTTGCACATGCTGCTGAATACTCTCCTCTGCTATATTGACTTGCACTATCCTGTGTTGACCTATGATATGTGGTATAATCATATACACTCGTGTGTCAATTGTACCCCATCAAAACAGATTATTCTGAATTGCTCGATACCGTTGCACACACACACTACTCGACCATATGCACACATTCACTCTCACACACTCTCATTCTCATAAATCCCAACACACTCTCACATGCAATCAAAACCTGCTCGCAAGAAATATCCTCTCACAAGTCACTCAGAGAGGTTCAGAGGTGTCTTCAGCAATGCAAACAGTAATTCAAGTGTGTGTGTGTGTGTGTGTGTGTGTGTGTGTGTATGTGTGTGTGTGTGTGTGTGTGTGTGTGTGTGTATGTGTATGTGTATGTGTGTGTGTGTGTGTGTGTGTGTTGGGGGAAGGGAGAGGGTGAAAATGCAAATGAGGGTGGGGTATTTCTGGAATTTCAGTCTTACCATCATGTCACACACAACACCAGGGGCGCCAGGATGCTGGTGGTCCAGGCATGGACAGAAGGATCTTGCAACAGTGCCGCTTGCCGCAAGATAAGCTATGTGTGGGCGGTGTTGGAAAACACAATGACAATGAACATACAGGTTTCTGCAAGGCTTTAGGAGATGGGTGTAGGACTCGGAGAGAAGAGATTCCAGAAAAGAACAGGAGACGAAAGGACGGTGTGTGTGTGTGTGTGTGTGTGTGTGTGTGTGTGTGTGTGTGTGTGTGTGTGTGTGTGTGTGTGTGTGTGTGTGTGTGTGTGTGTGTGTGTGTGTGTGTGTGTGTGTGTGTGTGTGTGTGTGTGTGTGTGTGTGTGTGTGTGTGTTCCCCATAATTGCGTTTTGTGTAATTTATTATCAATGATATATAAGCTTGTATGCCAACATGCACAATTTGAAATGTAATCACATGGCTCAAGAATCTTTGAAAATGGGGTGGAGAGAAGAGTGGGGGTGGTGAGGAGTGAAAGAAGGGAAACGATGGTGGGTGTATATGATTGGAATGCAAATCCACACACACACACACACACACACACACACACACACACACACACACACACACACACACACACTTTAATTATGCATAGATTTGATGTGAAAGTGTGTTTGGATGTGGTGCACGAGAGTGTGCCAAACTATATGATAATACAGAATTTTAACAGAGTGCAGCAAACAAAAAGGATATGACAATACAACTCCATAATGCATTTGTGATATGATCCTTTACCATGATCTCTGATAATAGTTTCCTTTTGTGCTTTAACCTCAGCCTCTAACGCGCTAATCCCTGACAACCAGTTTCGCAACAAACCTGCCCATTCCACCATCCATATGTTCCACCTTCCAACACAGTCGGGGATGGATGCCCTGGACCACAAGCAATAGGTTATCTACCATCTCTCTGGATAGCTCTCAAGCCTTTGACACCGTCTTCCATCTATCCTTAATTTATAAGTCGTTTCATGTGGTATTCAGGGACCCCTGCTTAAGTGGTTGTCTGATTGCCTCGACTGATAAACCCACTCCCTCTGGGAGCGGCAGGAAGGATCATGTTATTATCCTCTCTGGGGTATATACACACATTATAATAGATCTAAGCTCAGGTCCGTTAGTCTGTGGAGGACGTGATACACATGTAATGCCTCAAGAACGTCGGGTTTCCTCCCTTTCCTGTTTAGTGCTAAACAACAGTAGCAACTGTTGAAAAATGTAATCACGTGTGTTTGTGGTTTATAATATTTGTTAGTTCCGGTAGGTGTGCCACGCAAAATGCCACTAGAAGCCATTTATACACGTTAACAAGGCATTTGTCCAAGGAGGAAAACCTCCGTGGGGACATTGGATTTTATAAGTGCTAATATTGTTTTTGTAATAACATTAATATTATGCTATTATCATTAGTGTTGTTATTACTTTTGTTATTGGAAGCGGCATTGGAAAAATTCCACAATTAGCTGTCTATACACCTGAACACGGATTTTTCCCAAGGCAGACCCCCTCCCCCCTCCCCCACAGAGAACCGGTTGCTACAACCTCTACTGTGTGACCCTTTGTCCTCCTGTCAAGTTTGGTTGAGATTGGATAAGTAATGTCCGAATGTATCATGGTCAGACAGACAGACAGACGGACAGACACCAAATTACGTATTTTAGTACGATGAGCTGAAATAGCGGGTGGACTTTCCCATTATCTTTCCATCCAGGCTTGGGTTGTGGACTTTGATTGAACTACTTCACAACAACAAGCCAGAAGATGTTTTGACGGGAGGTGAATATAAAATCGCCACCTGTTGTGATCCCACCTGTTGTGATTGTCTGGGATGTAACTCTTCACCATTCCTATTGAGTGGATGCAGGTTGGTTTGGGTTGGTGATGTGAGTGTGGTTGTTGTCCTGGAGGGTCAGTGCGCTTGTGGATTGATTGAGTTGGAGATGAGTTGGATGTGGCAAGGGCATGATTGGCCTCCTCCCGTCTCGAAATTTCTTGTATTCATTGATCGCAGCATGTCACAGTGAAGTTACAGAGAGGAATATTGGAGCATGAAACACAATTCCTTATGATGAGACTGAATGCCTGAGTCTTCTTATCAGGCTTGTATCTTATAATTGCATTTTTTTTGAAATTGTAATATTTTGTACATCATGTTGGGTAAATGTACGCAAACGTTTTTCTTTAAAATCAATCTTAACAAAAGGATGACGATGCCAAAAAAGGATCTAAACAAGAAAGGGATGGTAGCATGAAACTATGCAAGGCCCATCCCTACATACTTGAATTTATTGATCTAATTGGCTGGTGTGTGATGCAATCTGATTGATTTGATCGATTTACAGGAACCACAATTACATGACACGCATATGTGAGGTTGGATATTTGTTCTTGTAATTGGATGGTTATTATCCAACACATATATTGCTTGTAATTAGCTTGCTGCCCTGTACACTGCAAAAGCTTGACCACTTGAAGGCCTTTACAGAATAGCATCATGAGTCTGCATTGATCACTGCCTTCCAGACTGGCTGATCACCTGAAGGCTAAAGCCTGATCACCAACCACAAATAGTTACACTGTGAACTGCTAAAGCAATTTGTTATATATATATATATATATATATATATATATCATGGAGCAAGTGTATGTATTTATGTATATTCACTCTTCACCCATTGGTTGGGCAGCTGATCTGACGTCACTCACAATTGTAACCTGAAATACTTCACCTAAAGTGCCCAGGGGACCCAAAAGACCCAGAAGACGCAGAATACCCAAAAGACCTAAAATATGACCCCAAATTCCCCAAAGACCAAAGAGACCCTGAGGACCTAAAAGATCCTGAAGACCCAAAATAAAAGACCCAAAAATACCCAAAAGCCCTCAAAATACCCCAAAGACACAGAAGACTCAAAAGACGGAAAATACTCTGAAGACCCCAAAGATCCACAAGACACAAAAGACCCAAAGCATCCAAAAGACCCTTAAGACCCATCGGAACCAAAATACACAAAAGGCCCTGAGTAGCAAAAAGACCCCAAGGACCTGAAGACTTAAAATACCCAAAGGACCCAGAGGACTCAAAAGACTCCATCCATCCAAAAGGACCTGAGTGTGTACAGAGCGTCAGTGCTGCCGAAGCAGTCTCCTTGGCTATTGGGCATAATCGTGGATGGGTCACCACTCCGACACAGGATACTTGAATGGCTCAATCATCCCAGCAAGCTGGTACTCATTTAGCTGACCTCAGAAGGATGATAGGATGAGTCAATCCCACCTGGTATTAATTCAATGACTGAGAGGGATTTAAACTCAAGACTCTAGGATTCCAAGCCTGACACCCGAACCATTCAGCCAACACCAGGCTTGCAAACGTCTCCAAGTACCCCAAACACCCAGAGGACCCAAGAAACGCAGGCGATCCAAATGACCTGAGGACACAAAAGTCCTTGAAGACACAAAGGACCCCAAAGACCCAGGGCATCCAAAAGACCCCAAGGATCCAAAATACCTTAAGAACCCAAAATACCTGGAGACCTAGAAGACCCAAAATACCCGACGGACACAAAAGACACAACAGGACTATCACGGACCCATGGAAATTCTGCATAATATAAAATGTGACTTCAGGTCCCTCACCCCCCACCCCTCACACATACCCACACCCACAAACAATCCCATGTCCTTAACCCCCCCTCCCACCACACCAAAACGTTGTGCCTCCCCCCCCCCTTTCTTCAAATCCTCAAACTTCTCGATCCCAACTCTGTCCCCTCTCTGCCCACCCTCACCCAAGCTGACTCTGTTACCCCTTCCCCCTTTCTTCTTCAAGTCCTCAACTGCACCAAATCCCAAGTACTCAATCCCCCTTCCAACCCCAAGTCCACTACCCCCTACCTCCTCCCACTTCCCAACGTCTCAATCTCCGTTTTCCGACTGCATGCACCCTCACCCACAACTCTCTGTCCTCTCCTCCCCATTTCTTCCTGTTCTTAACGACGTTACACAGGGAACTTTGGCTCATGAGAAGACCATTCGGCCTATCATGCCTGCTTTGTTTCTGTTTCCGTTTGTAAAGAACAATGTTAAAAGTAAATAAAGATGGAATGTCAAATTCACATATACTTCCCCCTTTCTTCCCTTATCCTTACTATAATTGACGGACCAGTGTTTGTGTGTTTGTTGCGCTATTCCTCCTACAGTTGTGGGTCGATTCCAGCCAGACTTGTAAATTAAAAATAATTTATAGTTTTAGAAAATGTCCGTCCAGGAATATAATGCTCACAATACAGTCAACCCTTAAATATTGCGGTTTGAATATCGCAGTTTTGACTGATCGCGGTAACCTCTTCATGTACCGATTTAGTTATCGCAAATTTAATTTTGACCAATCGCGGTTTTTGAGCTGAACTGGTATTTCGCAGCACGAGCCTTTTGTGCACATTAATAATGGAACGATGCCAGAGTGTAAAATGATAAACAAAAGTGATTTTGTTAATTTTATTTATTTGCTGGTTTAGAAGCTGCAGAACGATTTATAAAAGAAACACATCAACAGATTTGATTGTTGATACATCAACAAAGGAAGATTTGAGGGATTAATAGGGGAGGAATTGTGGGGGTGAGGGTCAAATTTCATTGCTTCTGAACGTTTATTCTGCTTTGAAGGTTTAATCTACTTCAACGCAGTAGGAGACTTCATCGCAATGCCAAATTATACTTATCTTACATGTTTATTTCAATTGTGATTTTTAGGACTGCCACCTGCCGACCTTCCTTTATATTTTCTGGAAGCCCAGGACCATAACCCCCTTATTTTCAAACAGAATTGGTTTTAACTATTGCGGTTTTGAATATCGCAGCATTTTCCAGGAATGTAACCCCCGTGATCTTTAAGGGTTTACTGGTATGCCAAAAAGCTTTGTGAAACTGCCTCAGAAGCGTCCATATGCCGAACCGTATTATATATGTGCATGTAGCTGTTCCGCCGAGTCCACGCCATTCTCCAAGAAAACTAAACATAAAGAGAACATCCCTTCAAACCATGCTGAAGGATGATTTGCACCTGTTCTCATACAAAAATCAGGTGGTTCACAAACAGAAAAAAAACAGTCACACCCAATTGTTGTTGACAACATTTCTCTTGTATTTTTTGAAGGGTGCAGTTGGACAACATTGCAGTTGACATTAAATCCTTTTATCCAACAGCCGGATATCAGATCACCAATTTGGTTTCAGACCCAGTCATTATTCCCTGGACATGCTGCTTCTACTCTCCAAACAATGGATGGAAGCGTTCAATCTCAGATATGAGACCAGGGCATCTATTTTGATACAGCTGCCACAGCTCCCCAAGCCCCTACACCCAAAGACCACCTCCTTCTAAATTTCTAGTTTTTCCTTCTTGAGAGTTTGCTTCTGCATCCATCTTGTCCACTCCATGTGTCCTCTCCTGTCCCCATTCCTCCCCATATTCCTCCGTTGTCCAAGCCTCTTTCTATTCTGTCCTTCAACCCTACTGTTGGTGTTTCCCCACTCTTTCTATTGCTCCTGTTATTCTGTTGCATCCTGATCCATTCTGTTCTTGCTCTTCCATGTGCCTTGACTTTGCATACAAACAAAAAAGTTAATTCGTGTATAAATTCTGTTTTGTGTGAGGAGCACTTTGCAAACAAAAATTGTTGCATATATGTTATGTTAAGCCTGGTGTTGACTTAGCAGTTAAGGTGGCTGGCTTGGGACCTTAGGGTCCTGAGTTTGAGCCCATGTCGACCATTTATTTTTAACAACAGGTGGGGTTGACTCTGCCAGTCATCCTTCTGAGGTTGGTGAAATGAGTACCAGTGTACTGGGGTAATAACCATTCAGGGTAACCTGCATCAGAGTGGTGACCTCTCCAGGACTGTACTCCTTGTAAATTAAATTGCCTCAGCAGTCCTATGTGCCTTTACGGCATGACAGGAATGGTATTATTATTATATGTTACATTGGCAGGGGTGGCGGGGGGGGGGAGTACGAACGAGGGAGCATATTAAGTTAGGGCAGTCCATGTGCTCGTGTAGTTGAGAACATTCTCTGTAACCAGGGATCTGTTAGAGTGAGTTGTCTGTTCTTATGTGTGCAGTGGGATGCGGTATTGATGACATAGGCATTATACAGGAAAGTATAATTTGTATATGTCCTCACTGTGAACTAGGAAAAGGTGAGGATGGGGTGGGACCAGATTGGTTTTGCCGATGTGGCTTTTAAAAACCTTTTTAACCTCCGCCATCAAAAATCAGAGGTTACTGTTTTCACCCCTTTCTGTTTGTTTGTTTGTGAACAGTATTACAGAAAAACTCCTCAACGGATTTCGATGAAACTTGGTGGGGGGGGGGGTTAGGTATGGTCCAAGGATCATGCAATTAAACTTTGGACTTTGTCCCCCCACCCCCGCCCAAAAAAAATTGTTAGAGAAACAAAAATTTTTTTTTGCATTTCCACATGTTTTAAGTGATTTCCAACCCCCCCCCCAAAAAAAAATTTCGATGAAATTTTTTTTTCATTTCTACATGTTTTAAGTGATTTCCAACCCCCCCAAAAAAATTGTTAGAGAAAAAACAATTTTGGCAACTTTTTTTTAACAAAATTTCGATTTCTTTTTTTTGCATTTCTACATGTTTTAAGTGATTTCCAACCCACCCCCCCCCCCCCCAAAAAAAAATGGAGAAAAGAACTATAACTGTCAGCACTGTTGACATCATATTTAATGAATAACATACAAGGTTCACTTGAGTGACCCAGCAGTATTGGCGGCGGAGGTTTTGCACTCTCCCGAGTGCTCCCCCTCCAGTTGTGTCCTGCGATGGTTTGAGGGGTGTCGTGATGCCAGCTGGCTCACATGATGTCACGGCGATGGCAACTGCATGCTGCATGAGTGGCGGAGCCAGTCTGGAAGGAGAAAAGCTTTGGCACTGTGGGCATGGCTGCAGGGAAGGTGATAAATGCAGCTAAACATGCGGGTGGAGTCAATAAGAGTTGGAGAAGGAGAGCAGTGAGCTTTAAGCTACAGTCGAGGATAGACGGACCATCACTCTCTTCGCTTCTCTTCCTCTCCCTTTTGATGCCGTGGCTCTGGGGTCGATCTGTACTGCCCATGCTGCTCACTCTGGAGACCTACCCAGTGAAGTCTGCTTCCACCCCTGTATCCTTTGAAAGACCTTGCCTACTCCCCCTCCCCCACCTACGGTTTGAGTGAAAGTGATTGTATGCTTGTGACACTAATATTTTATTCCTTTCATTAAGTGTATCTATTTATTAACCTCCGCCATCGAAGATGGACGGAGGTTACTGTTTTCACCCCTGTCTGTTTGTTTGTTTGTTTGTTTGTGAACAGTATTACAGAAAAACTCCTCGACGGATTTCGACGAAACTTGGTAGGGGGATTAGGTTTGGTCCAAGGATCATGTCATTCGATTTTGGACTCGGTCCAAAGTCCAATATGGCCGCTATGGCGGCTATTTTGAAAAAATATTTGAATTTTTGTTTTTGTATTTCTGCATGTTTTAAGTGATTTCCAACCCCCCCCCCCCCTTCCCCAAAAAAATTGTTCGAGGGAAAAAAAAAATTTTACAACTTTTTTTTTTCAACAAAATTTCGATTTCTTTTTTTTGCATTTCTACATGTTATAAGTGATTTCCAACAAAAAAAACATGCCAAAATTATAATTGCAGCTGATTTTGGAACTTCAGGTGGATATACCCACGTAAAATCAATTTCTGTCTCAAGGAATCTAGTTATGACGAATGAATTGGGTATGTACAAGGGAAAGTTGCAAACTATAACTCTGTGAGCACTGTTGACGTCAAATTGAATAAATAGGATATCAGGTTCACTTGAGTGACCCAGCAGTATTGGCGGCGGAGGTTTTGCACTCTACCGAGTGCTCCCCCTCTAGTTTATTACAGTATTCATAAATGTCTGTCTGTCTTCTTGGGATTGTCCATTTGTGTTGTCTTGTGGGTCTTCCAATGGAACTGTTATTTCTTAAAAATACGTGCTGCCTGATTACCGTCTTCCCCTAGTGCGTGCTCAAACCATTTCGGCCTGTTTTTTTTTTTTTTTTTTTTAAATCTCTGATGGGAGATGTAGGGCAAGTTCGTTTTATGAGAACAGCAGAATTTAGATATCGACTTGGGGCTAGAGGAGCTGCGTTGTCTGCTCAAACGTGACTTTCTTTGCCTCGGCCATTCATGGAGGACATTGCTTCGGCACGGCGGCTCGGCATTAGCAGAAACAGTCAATGCGAAAAATAGTACAGATCAGGATGCAACAGAACTAAAGGAGGAACTAGTTGATCAAGTTTCATTTTCAAGAATCTTCGCATAATTTTTGATCATATCGTTATTAAAAGCAACCCATCATCCTTTGCATAAATCGCTAAAAAGGAATTTTTTAAATGGAGAAACGGTATTTCCCTTGAGTATCACACCTCTATAATCACAATTCCTCTTTGAGTCTCAGTTTTATGGCTTCATCATTGTGAAGGTAGATCATAAGGTCAGAAACAAAGTTACAGACATGTCTTTGTGTCCATTTGGCAGGTAGAATCAAAAGCTCATCATGGCCATGGATAGTCCCATCTATTGTATTTATTTGTGCACCTTGGGAGATGGAATTAAGCTGTAAGAACAAACAGGTGTTGTTGTGAACCCTTCCTTCTGGTAGATTCACTTGCTGCTTCTGATTACAATGCAACGTTTATTGTTGTTATTTGTAATAAATAAATAAAAATGTATAAAGGAGTCACTTGAACACATGTCCACCTGCAATTTGTGACCAGAATATTTACGACATTATAACCTCGATTCCATCT
This sequence comes from Eptatretus burgeri, assembly GCF_056783735.1. Lineage (NCBI taxonomy): Eukaryota > Metazoa > Chordata > Myxini > Myxiniformes > Myxinidae > Eptatretus > Eptatretus burgeri. The sequence goes on from NC_140966.1 coordinate 69,496,084, forward strand.
TTACCTGCTCAGCACCATCATTGGTGAGTTATAAATTGCTGTCATGTCGTGGCCACAGGTCATCGTCGCTGTCCTTGTGTCTCTTGCACCTGTAGCAACCAAGAAGTGAGTCATAAACTATACTGTACACCAGAGGTAAATCCAAGGGTAAAAGAGGGCCGGGTGGGTGCAATTGCAATTAAAACAGTTGAAAAGTGCGTGGTCAACAAATGGTGTGTAGCTTGTAGTAGATGTTATTTGCCGCAACTCCTGGCTTAACGTATAACATATAATTGGCTTAATGTGTAATTATAAGGGTGCACCATCACCATGCATTCATGAATTTCTTTGGAGCAGATACCCTCTTTCCATATAATAAGCAGACCTGCAGGTCTATAATGAGCACACAATCTCAGGTCAGAGTGCCAACAAATAACCCACCCTGAGAATTTTTTAAAAGTTAAACACTCATTTCCTACATTTGAAATGATGTTGAAGCCACATAACTTCCTGCCTTGTTGTGATGTTTCGTTCTGTGTCGTTCTTCTCCAGGTAGAGAGAAAAGAAAAGCAGAGATAGACAGAGATCTTCACAATCAAGGACCACCAAGCACCACACAAAATGGAAAGTAGGCAATAATCCCAAAGATTTGCAGAAGTACCATCACCACTCATCTTGGGCAGTCATCACAAACATAATGTCACTGGACAACAAGACCAGAGTGATCACTTAACAAAATCAATTCCATGAACCAGATTGCACAAGTAAGAGGCACCATGACATTACGAGTGCAAAACACAAATTATTACTCTTTACTGGGACGTATAAATGAAATCAAAGGTAAACATAGAAATGAAGAAAGACTCGTCATCAGAAAATGTATTCCAGCAGCCCCTACATCTTATTAATGATTAGTTAACAAAGAACGGCTCAAATGGTATAAACATTAGACAGTATGAATGAACCCAGGGAAGAATGACAAAGCAATGAAAAATGAAACATGAAGAGGGAAATGAACAGGGAAGAACAAGACATAACAGGAAAGTGACACAAGAAAGGAGAAGAGAAAAGAATAGGTGTCCATAAAATTGAAACAGATTTGGGATGAACCAAAAAGGGAAAGCGTACCGATATAGACCTGAAAAAGGGGCATGTTGTCATTTGAACATGTGGCCACCTGCATTACGTGGGAAATGGAGATGAACAGGAGGTGAAAAGGGAAGAGATGAAAACAGATTCAACAATGGCAGATAGATCTAATGGAGAACAAAAGCAAGTTCGTTGTTATTGCATTTTGATTCAGATGAAGAGGCGAGCTGGAGATGTACTCGTAGCTAGTTGCTATGAAATTCCATACCTTTTCAAGCAAGTTTAGCAGATAAAAACACAGATGTAATTCTGGGAAATATCTTTCCGCCACCATATTTCAACATGACATCCAACCAAGATTATGCTACTGGCTCAATGAGATATATACGTGTGATTCCGATGGGTGGAATCCTTTGTAGATTCGGCGTGCTTACACTGTAAAGAGCCCCTTCCACCTTTTAGAATGAGTACATATTGTATATACTTTGGGCTCGGACATATTGCAATACAGTATTGCTTTCTCTAATGGTTCATACATTTTCTTTCACTCAAAAGCTGTCCAGCTGCCATGATGGTCCACTCACCCTCTCCACCATAGTCACCATCCGAGCCCTGATTTCCTCTCTTCAGACCAAGCGATGACATCATCCTTTTGTCTATGGCTGTTTTGGTACTTGGCACACTGTGAAGATATATCAAGAATGCATCCCGAAGTGGCTCATTGTTCTTCGATGCTGTTAGACAACCAGCCAACCAACATCTGACTTGTCTAACGGTATGTCTAAGCAGACGAGCCATGTGGATCAAGGAAACATTTATGCTCTGCTTGGCACTCGGTCATGCTGCATGTGAGAGATTGCGGCTGACCAGTTTGTGTGATGAAATGGCTTGGGAAAAGTAAGGGTCATTAAACAGGCACCAGTAAGACCTGATTGGAAACCCTTCCACTGCAGGAAATGTCTGAAAAGAAAATAATGTGCAACCATTGCACTCCTTACAATATGAAGATCACATCAATGTGTGACATTGTAAATGGAGTATACTTTTTTTGAATTTTATAACATGGTATCGAAAAAAAAAACAATTAGAAGGGCACACTTTCTTTTTCTGTATTTCAATTTACCGTACAATGTTACAAGCACACGATAGTGCTTGACCCGAAGCACAGAACAGATCTAGCAGTGCACAAAGATTCAGGATAGTTGGCAGACAGGTAAAGCACACACAAGCATGAGTCTGGGAAAACATGCAAAAAATTATACTGAGTATGTCTTGAATACCATGGCAGGTGCACTCAAGTACACTGCACCAATGCTGCTGGCGAGCACTTATGCTGGCGCCTGTGGTACGGCCACGAGAAATGAGGACGTGGCGGTTATTTTTCTGAAAGAGAAATGCACTCTGTACGCATTGAAGTGCTGCAATAACGCAGTGATAATGGCATCAAGGTGACGATTCAAAGAGTAACACAATGGTGTGGCATGCTGCCAAGATCAGGCAGCTCTGACAAAGCACTGTGGGCAAGAGCATAATATATATTCTGTATTGCTTCATAAAAATTCTCTGATTGTGTGAAGGTGGGAATGGGTTTGGCATTGGTTGAAAGCAAGCAAAGTTAGTAGGCTTATGCCGAGGCCCTTGTCACCACTGAGACAGAGCCTGATGGAACATTATGGCGGCAACTCAGCCCGTGGACCTGGCTCAGCAAACTCTGCTCAGAAATCGATGAGAACCCATCGATGAAACCAAGCCCTTTGGAACATTCTGGCTCTGACAAAGGCCTGTCATTGCTTCCACTTTGCTCTTTCTCCTGGCGTGTGGGTCAAGCTGCTGGGTTAGCTTCTCAGACAGAGCTGCTAATGCAAAGGTTGCCGGAGGTTAGCTAGCCGAGTAAAAATTATTTTCGAACAACCTAAACATGCAGCCATGATTCATCTCCGACTTTGGTTTTCTTCACAATCAAATCAAATTCACCAACTATGGCTAACAAAAGCCAAAATCGAATGAAATGATTTCCATTGCATTAGATAGCGGGATAAGGTTTTGACAGAAACGTAATGAGATTACCTTTGGCAGAGGTTTAAAATTGGAGTGAAATTGTTGGGTGAACAAGAATGAACCACTTCATCGACAACTTTGTGCATATATTGATTGAAATTGGAAATGAACAGGTCTGCATTTGATTCAATATGCAAAGGAGCTTTCTTTTTTTTGTGTACCTGCACAGGCAAAGTGGCACAGGCAATATTTAATCCCACGACGGGCTGCAAGTGCCACCTTCTACATGAAAACTTCTTTCAGCAGAGATTAAAGGAGGTATGCAACAACTGATTCAGAAAATTAAAATGTAATTGTCCATATTGAGCTCAGTGTGGCAATGAGTTCTGGAATGTATTCATTCTCAGCTAAATCACCAGGAGAATGTGATGGTCAAAATGTACACGCACTGTATAAAACCAATGGGAAAGTACATTTGGCAAGGGAAACTTTGCTTGCTGAAATGCAAATAATTTTGTCTTGAAACTCAAACTGCTGAGAAAAACATGAGAACAAATGAATTCCTCGTTTCTGTTTGACATATCGGTTTCCACATCAGGGAAATGTCGTTGATGGAGTTCTGGCTCGCTTTGCTGTCAATCTGTATCTCTTTTTAAATACCCTCTGCTGTTGCTTGAATCATTATTAAGAGGACAAATACTTGCTTTGCAGGACATCAAACTCTTGAGGAACGGTAGCATTATTTAATAACAGGAGATGTGCCCTGTCATAGCTATAATACTGGATACTCCAGTTATCCTTCCATTGCCTGAGCGTCATATTAATCATATCACACATGTTCATTTTCATTTTTAGCTGATTATGTGTGAAATGAGGTCGAGGCCGTTTATTCCTGATATGTGAAACACCCTGCAACCCATGCCTACAGAAAACTGACTTTTTGGAACTCGAGCCACATTTTCCATCTAATCATCATGCAACTTTGTGTAAACATTCTCCATTGGTAGGCACTCCTATGTTGAAAGTTTGGTGTCAATTGCTCACCTGGTAGTGGAGAAAACAAATTTAAAAGCAAATAATGGTGAAAAGGTTCGGGCGGAAGTAAAAAATAAAAATAAAAAAGTGAGGGATTCGACAGATGTTCCACAATATGGTCACGGATTGTTGTGGACGCCTATAACTAGTATAATAAATTGTAGCTGGTTTTGTTTTGCTCTCGTATTGAGTTACAGATTTGAATAGCCACTGTTACGCATCACTTTCCCACAACAAAACTTTGGCATGTTTTGTTAACCTCTTCCATGTTGGAGTAACTTTTAGATATAAGGTCTGTCTGATGGTGAACATATGTTTCAACAACTTTCTGCTCATCGAAGCTGAGGCATGGTAAGTTCGTTTGCAGAGAAAAAAAAACTTTCCTTAACAGATGTGTAACAAAATTTTCATCAATTCCTTATGTTCAAACTCCTTTATGAAGGGAGAGTACTAAGATAGTGCCTGACAGTTGGTCAGCATGAATATTTAACAATCATCACACAACATGATGTTTTGCAAACGTGTTTGAATCGCCAATTTTTATTCCTGCTAATTCTGTCCTTATTTACCACTCCCTTCAGAATGTCTGCCAGTCAACCTTTTATTAAGGCAGGGCATGCCACGACTGCATTTAAGTGTGTTGGACATTAATATGTAAGCAATAACTCACTGTATTTGTGATAGATATGGATGATATAATGGCATTACTATGCAGTATACCCCAGCTGGATGTTTGCCTTTGCACTAGACTTGCTTAGGGATCCATGGTAGGAAGACACAACAGCACCACCTCACCACTAATCCACCCCTCTCCTGGCTGAGAAAGAATGTACTTTGAAATTGCAATCGATTCTACATCCACATTATCATTTATAAATGAGATAACTCAGTTTGTCATGACGGCTGTGAGCCAGAGGTAACATGATAATCTCAGAGGCTTTGTTTGCATGCCAAAAATACACTTATCTGGGCCTTGATCCTGCCATTTGTGACACTTATAGCAAGATAGCCCTTGCACATGATCATGATTGAGTGCTCAACGTAACAAAAGTTCGATTCCAGGAGGTCATAAACTATGGTCCTTTGATACAGCAGTTGATTGACAACACGTAGCTTGGTATCCAGCACCAATATTGGTCCAAACCCATAGTGCACCTGTGCTCATCTGCACATCACCCGTGCTGTGGCTTGGTTGTTAGATACGGTACTTGTCCAATAACTCTGCTTGCCAAGGACGTGTCTTGATGCCAAATCGTTTTGGGATGTGCAGCCGACTTACATCATCAACACATTTTTGCAGCTGGTCCACAAGAGTGTCTTTCTCACTGGCACCTATTCCAATACCATCTTCACCCAGGGCCTCTGTCATGGTTTCCGGACGGTCACTGTTACGTCGCTTTTTACTTGTGACTGCAGGTGTTGCCTTCATGTCTCGCCCAACCTCACGCCGACCGGGCCTTTGCAATGTTAAAACTTCAGGCCTACCAGGAGGCAGTCCAGGCTGTGGAGAGCATTTACCGGTAGGTGGAGGGCTCACAAGACCCTCTGACTGGCTGTCACAGCTTGATGTGGATCCTTCCTCAGACGATGCCGTCTCCGAATCTTTCTCCTCATCCTCACCATCCTCACCAGGGTTGCAGAGCCCAGAGCCGAACACCTGCAGCCAAGGTGGTCCACCTGAATGCCACCATCACACAGCGGTTGCCGTTACGAGGCTGCCCCGCATGTGCAGTCATTCATTTGACAAAATAGAATACATTTATTTTATATAAATTTTTATCAATGCAACTTAGCAAACATCACTTGCTTTTCCCCCCCACTTTAACAAGGTATCTCAGAGATTTATGTTGTCTCTAATTTGGGTAGAATTTTATTCCAGGTGGAATTGTGAAATTGCAAATTGTCAACCTGTTTTTTTACAGGTTGGCTTTGTATCCTTAAATAGAGTTGGCCATTGTGTGCCAGGAGATGAAGCTTTCAAAAGGTTGTACGAACGAGCTATTCACAATAGTCCATCACACATGCCAAAAAAAAAGTACAACGAGGTGCACTTATAAATAAGTACATTTACATATTTTCTCACCAATCATATTTCCTGAAATATATTGAAAAATAAAAAAATAGCATGTCACTGAATATTTGGAATGCCTCATTCATATAAGCTGCTTGTGTTCATTCATGCTTGTGAATACCTCATTCATAATGTCACTGAATATTGTGAGCACACACACACACACACACACACACACACACACACACACACACACACACACACACACACACACACACACACACACACACACACACACACACACACACACACACACACACACACACACACTCTGGCGTATGCTCCCATACCTGACCTGACCTCATTCATGGAACCGTTTTCAAATCCTGCCTTCTGGTTCGTAAAAACCTCCCTCAGCTGACTAACGAGGATGACGGACATCATCACTTTGGAGACTATGTATAACACAGTGAAACCTTTGATGATATTCATACCTCAATGCATTTTTATATTAAAAAAAATTCCTTTTGTATGCACTACTAATGGTTGATGGACTGTTTGAAACAGTTTTGTACATCACAAAATCTATTGTGTCATCATGTTTCCTGGTCATGCTTCTTTGTTTTATATTTATTAATTGGTTTTGCAATTTGAATGTTTTTCATTCTGTATTGATATGTATATATTGACAACAAAAGTACTTTTGATTTTTTTTTTTTTTTAAGGAACTAAAGTTTGTGAAAGAACAAGACATCAAAAAATGGTCACATACATGAAAGTTTAAATAAAAAACTGCTATTACAGTTGAGATCCAAACTTCATTTGAGACTAGTAACATGTTTGATTTTTGTTCCATACAAAATCGATGATCATAGTAAGGATAACTGACAGTGGGGCTTCTAATTCCAGAAGGTATCTCAGAGATAGCAAAACCTATTTACAAAAGAAAGAGGAAGCTAAAATCCTTCAACATATGGAATGGCCCATCAAAGCCCAGATCCTAATACCAAGGAAGCTGGCTGGATAGGGCTATTTGGATAATGAAAAAGTAAAAAAGAATCCCAACAACTTTAGTGAATGAAAAAAGAAGCATAAAACACTACTCCACAAGATTTTACAACAAAATAATCTGAAAGTGTCTCCAGAAGAATTTCAATGGTTTTGACATACTCGCTCTTTGTTTATATCAAGGTATATTGTGTATAAATTTGTTTTTTTTTAAAAGATTTTATTTTTCATAAAGGTGTATTTGCATTGATCACAAAGTTTTAGTTTCCTTTTGCATCAGAGTAAAATATGCAAAATGTCAAGAACTTTTACACAACAGTGTTTATAGTCAAATTCACCTCATGGCCTTTGTTAAATTATATGTTTACGAGAAAATACAACCCAACGGTGATGGTGAATGCTTTGCTGATGGTGGTGTGAAGGGGAGGGGGTGGAGAAAGAGAAAGGGAGAGAGAGGGGGGAGGGGAGGCAGAGAGGATGTAGGTAAGGGAGGTACTGGGAGAAGAAGGAGGGGAAGCGAGGACTGGGTGAAGAAGGGGAAGCTAGGAAGGGGAGAAGAGCGAAGAACGGGGGTGGAGGTGGGGAGAGCAACGCCTGATGAAATGTTGCTATACACTATGGGAGGGAGGGTGCGAGAGAGAGATAGTGATAGAGAGGTGTGGGGTGGAAGTAGTATTAGCAAAGAAAGTGATATGTTATGCTTAATGACCCAACACAAATAAAAAAACTAAATCTTATGTCATAATAGCTGTACACACAACGACACAACAGTTTATAATGTTAACCACAGGAACATCTGCAAAAACATTGATATCCCAGTTCTAGAAAATTTGTGGGAACATTAACTAAAAGCATGGAAGTACCGCTCACGTAAGACCTTATGATCCCATTGAGCATGAACATCGAAAACAAAGCATTACGACCAGATATCATACTTTGGTACAAAAAACAGAGAAGAAAGCATTGCTAACGGAGGTGTTAATACCAGTGATTTTGGACTAAATAATGCAGAAATCAAGAAAATGACCAAATACCAAGACCTCTTTCTCATCTCAAGTCTGAACTCTCAAACCTCTCTCCCTCCTCAAAATCCTGGTGGCGTTTAATCAAATCTGTTTCTGGTGTATGTTCCCCCTCCATCCCCTCCCTTACCTCAAATGGCCGCACTGCTGATTCCACACGTGATAAAGCTGAATGTCTAAACTCGGTGTTTGCAGCTAAATCTTGTGTCCTAAACCCATCACTATCTCTACCCACTTTACCCAGTCGCACCCAACTGTCCCTGGACTCTGTATCCTTTTCTCCTGACAAGGTGGAGAGCTTGCTTTCAAACCTCGAGTCAGATTCTGCAACCGGTCCAGACGGCATCAGCCCACGTGTCCTCAAAGCCTGCTCTTCTGCTCTTGCTCACCCTCTCTCTGTTCTATTCACCCTCTCATTTTCCCAAGGTCATCTGCCATCTGCTTGGAAATCTGCTAACATCACTGCCCTGCATAAAAAAGGTGCAAAAACAGATCCCTGTAACTACAGACCAATCAGCCTTCTCCCAATCATCAGCAAGGTTATGGAATCCATCATTGCTTCAGACATGAAATCCTTCCTCTTCTCCAATGGCTTGATTTCCAATCATCAATTTGGTTTCAGACCAGGTCACTCTACCCTGGATATGCTGCTACTGCTCTCCCATCAATGGATGGAGGTCCTCAATGCCAGACAGGAAATCCGAACCGTATCCCTGGACATATCACGTGCTTTTGACACAGTCTGGCACCCTGCCCTACTCACCAAACTCTCTTCCCATGGTATTCAAGGCCATCTCCCACTCATGGCTCGCAGACTTCCTCTCCTGTCGCAGTCAACGTGTGGCCCTAAATGGAGTTCTTTCATCCCCTCTTCCTGTGCAGGCTGGAGTTCCTCAAGGTTGCATTCTGGGCCCTGTTCTTTTTCTGGTTTTCATCAATGATCTCTCGGCCTCTCTGGAAAATCCTCTATTTCTCTTTGCCGACTTGACTCCACCCTCTGCCGTACCATCTGTCATCCCTCAGACCGGCAAGCAGCAGCTTCTTCGCTCACTGCAGATCTGGATAAAATCACAAACTGGTCCAACACGTGGAACATGTCTTTCAATCCACACAAATCTCACACTCTCACTATGTCTCTTCGAATGGACCGTTTACAAACCCCCCCCATCCACTTTCTCAACAATCCTCTGGAAGAAGTCTTTTCTTTCAAGCTTCTGGGTCTCACTATCTCCCATGACCTTTCCTGGGAAAGTCACATTTCCAACCTTGCCTCAAAAGCCAGTCGCCGACTGGGAATCCTCCGTCGTGCAAAGTCCTTCCTCGGCCCTCTTGAGCTCCTGACTACTTACAAAGCTTTTGTCCGTAGCCTGATGGAGTACTGCTCTCCCCTCTGGCCTGGTGCTCCTGCCTCCCACCTTTCTCGACTTCACGCTGTCGAAACCAGAACTTTAAGATCATTGGCATCTCCCGCAATGAAGCTGAGTCTTTGGGCCTCTCACTCAATCACCGCAGGTTGGTCGATTAGTCTTTCTGTCTTCTACCGACTCCTCTCCAGCCTTGCCCCCCCCTGCTCTCTCTGCGATTTGTCCCAACCACATTTCCACAGGGCGCTCAAGGTCCGCCAACAACCCCCTTCTGGTAAAACTACCAAAATCACGAATCACTGCTCATCTTCACTCTTTCATTCCTCTTTTTTTCCCGCCTTTGGAATAAACTTCCTCTCTATTCTTTCCCATTCTTCCCTCCAGGCTTTCAAAACAGCTGTTCACCACCACCTCTTATCTTCCCCCATCCAAATCCTCGATCTTTTCTACCCCCGATAATCCACCCAAGCCCACTTCCTTCAATTCTCCTGCTTTCCTTCCTGAAAGTCCCTGTAATGTCCATCTTCTCCTCGCCATGTTCCCCGTCCCATCCCCATCCCTCTCCCTTCCACAGTTCACCTGTGTCTGTTCCCCAATGTTTTGTCCCTTCCACTCCCACCCCTCTTGTCTCATGCCTCCTTGCTGTGAGTTGTGTGTTAGCTCTCATACGAGCCTCGACCAAGGTATACAAAAAAAAAAAAAAAAAAAAAAAAAAAAAAAAACCTCAAGAATGAAGTGACAAGATCTGGGAAACTGAAGAATGCCAAAGTTGCACCAGTGATAGTTGGAGCTACGAGAATGATGACACAGAGCCTCTCAGGTATATTAAAAACCATCCCTGGGAATATCATTACAAATGAACTGCAGTTGGAAGCTGTCCGGGGCTCATTGACGATCCTGAAGAGAGCCCTCGACACGAAACTTTGAGAACAAAAAACTTCACAGCTTGGTCCATGAATCGTGACCCCCTTACTGAAATAAAAGTGGATACTTTGAGCCCACCCTTGGAGGACTCCATTCTACATTCTAAAACTCACATGAAGATTCCAATCAACAACAGACACACACAGGTCTCAGTTTCACCTCCTAAAACCCACCCACATGTGGAGATGGCAGGCAACAGTAACTTGCATGTACATGCATGTGTTCACGCACCCCCCCACACACACACACACACACACACACACACACACAAACACACACACACACACACACACACACACACACACACACACACACACACACACACACACACACACACACACACACACACACACACACACACACACTCTCTTACGGAGGTGGATACTTTAAGTCCTGGGAGGGCTCCATTCCACTTTCTGAAACCTGTACATGGAGATATCAATCAACGACCAATAACCAACAACACACACACTGGTGCCAAATACCATTGTGGTAATGCAGTTGATGTACATACACACATGTGCAAATGTACACAGGCATCAAGTAAATAAAAACGACCAATACAAAGATTTACCTTGAAACAGCGTTCTTTGAAAGAGGATTTAAAGTGGGTAATTAGCGAAATTTAATTAAAAAATGTATCAAGCCACAGAACACAAAATGTCGATCAATACTCTATGCCCTCACAGCAAGAACATACATGGTGAACACCTGGTCAGATGGACCTTATTGTTTTATTAATCTGTCTCGATGTTGAAATGAGAGGTCGATTACATATGGAGATCACACAAAGCGATCCTTGCATATTATCAGTGGATGAGACACCTCGCGAGGCATCCAACGCACAGCACCGCAGGACCCAAGGCGGAAACGTACGTCAAATCAATGTGAGATGGAAAGCACGTTACGTGTACTTTTTCCTGAAACGAACAGCCAAGCAGCTTGGAGAGCGCTCGCCATGTGCCTTAAACATTCAAGTAAGCACTTCAACTAAACGGTCGATATGAAATGGCTCCCTTGGCATGCTATTGGCAATCCCTGACCCGTAATATTAAACATACACCTCCGGGAGATGCCCAAAATGTCACATATATCCGAATTGGACAAATGAACACTTTTCTCGGAGTCAGAACTGCTTGTAAGTTCGATTTTGGAGCTTAAATTTTGTAATTATTTTAGTTTAAGAGATACTTGTGGCGAATGCAAATGCATAAATGAAATAAATCAATGAACGCTGACATCTCCAGACGTTTATATGCATTGCAATGTACCTTGCGAGTCATAACTATGATGAACAGCTTATTCTAAGTTGCGGATTGTTCCTAGTCATGGTAAGGTTGAGCAGGTGGTCGTATGGCAGCTAAGCTGCCGGGGTAGCTATCATTTCTTGAAGCGCGACTGTGTCGCTGATGCAGTTCCCCTCCACCAGTACACACACTGGAACTGGTACTCATTTTGTCGACCTTGGAAAGATGATAGGCCGAGTCAACCCCCTGGTGTATTAATTCAGCGGCCGACGGGGCTTGAACTCAGGACCCGAGGGTCCCAAACCGCCACCCTAACCACTGAGCCAACACCAGGCTGTTGAGCAGGTCAAAAAACATGGCGGCTTCAGACCCCAGCGAGGTTACCGAGGAAACGCCTTAAGACCCCAAACAGTGAGATGGCCGAGGATCGACTGATGAAGGATATAATTAAATAAGGTCGTTAATTATCTTCAAAAGTGGTGTTTTAATTAACCCAAACACCAAATTTTCACTCGTGCACTTCCTTGGAGTTTTCTTAGTGCGCATGCAAAGTTTCAAGCTGCTCGGTTTCATAGTTTTGGAGTTATGGAGGAGAAACACACTGACACACACACGAACACACACTGCCTTTTATTAGTCTAGATTTATATAAAAAAATATATATTATCTATGGAGACAGTGCTTTTATTCAAGTAGTGTTTAAAAGTTGATGAACTTGATGTGAAAAAGCAATGTTTGCTTCTTAGCTTGGTGAGCACTTATTCATGTGTTTGCGACACCTGGTTGTGGGTTCACATAATTTCTGTGGACGATTGGGCATACTGTTCCACAACAGCCGACTCTTTTTTTTAAATAGCATGAGATATTTGGAATCCAATAGCGAATGCCAGCAGAAGGTTCACCTGCCAGAATATTCCCTCTGAAGGATGGCAACTATCCTGCCCATGAAGCTCCAGACCAATCGTTTATCGTCAGCTCAAAATTCAAACCCAATCAAGACAGTCAAAATAATGTATACTACCTCTGAGCATACATACCAATGTGCGGTGGCTTACCAAGTCTGCTGTCAGTTAATTTTGAGAGCATTATGACAGCATACCTCAGCAATAGCATGGGCTATTCAGTGTTTGAATTAATCTCTGACAAAATTGAATTCCATAAAAATTACCAGATGGCACAGAACCAGTAGTTTATATTACATTGCAGAGGCAATGACCAGCCATCATTTATGCAATCTGCATTAAGAAACATTTGACATCTGTGACAAGAGACTTCAGAAAAATCAGTACTTTAGTGAAATTGCAAATTCCCAACTTGACTCATTAGGACCTTTTTGGGGTCTATTACTACCCTGGCAATCTTTTATGGCTCCATGAATCATCAACCTCAAATGGGTAGTCAGACTAATAACAGCAAGTATAGACATCAAGAGCATGTACAAGACTGCTGTGAATGCAAAGTTTTGTAAATCTGTGTGAGCATTGCCCACTGTCCATTTCCCGTAGTGAATCATAACATTCCCTTGTGGGTATCTTTCACTGTATATTAACCTTTCCTTACTTGTAATTGACTTTGAAATGGCTGCAACAATCTTAATTGCAATTCATGAACTGTGTAGCCTTAGGGGACATCTATAAATTACAGATTTGAATATTTGCAAGTTTGAGGAGAAACAGAAAATTGAGAATAGAGTTGGGAAGTGACGAAAAGGAAGAGGGATGCACAGGAAGAGGAAAAAAGGAAGAAAATGATGAGTGGTAGGGTAAGTGGAAAATTGCACAACTTTTTGCATATGTAGTGCCAGCAGGGCATACCTGGTGCTGCTCGGAGGGGGCAAGGGGGAAAGGATACCCAGAGCTACCCGGTTCGACGATATTTTCCAGGTGGGGGTTTCGGGACATATTCGACATTGAAAAAGTTTGGAATTAATGGCCTCATGGTGGTTACCTTTTGTCTGCAGGTCAGTGGCAGCAATGCCTGACCCCATATTCCAATATACACTTTATGGCGGCCTTTGGTGGCATCAAAACAGAAGTCATGGTCAACGTGCGGTGGCTTAAAACCTTGCCCAGATTTTGAAGTCCAGTACATATAACCAAAATTTGAGACCTCTCAGTGCTATGGTTCAGCCATGAAGGAGTAACAAACAAACACACCAACAACACTTGAAAATATGTACATAGATAAATGTGGATAGCCAATTTTGCCAGCTCTCCAAGTAGATAAGTACTCGTTTTGCAGTCACTTCGTTTTACAGTTAAGTTATATTTCACAAGCATCATTATTCCAGTTATATTTTGAAAATAGTTATATTTATCTGGAGAAAATTATTCAGGCAATAATTTTGAAAATGATAATGATAGGATGCCAGCAAAGTCAACTCAGCATCACAAATTACCCAGGTTTGGTTTGAGTGCATCATTTCTTTGGCCAAAATAGTGGAGCATCTAATCTCAACCTCATGTAACTCACAGATCATTCACTTCATGACCATTGTTGAAGGAAATGATTTGTGCCAGAAAATATTCGAAGAAAAATGAAATACATACCCAGGAATGATTACCCTATTTTTAGTCATAACTTTTGAAATTACATCTTTAATGGTCCTAAAAATTTGAAGCATTTTTGAACTTGTGGTTTAGGATAACAGCAAATGGGCAAAAATAATTTTATTTAGGAATGCACATTATTGAAGTAAAGATCATGGAAGAAAGCAATAGAATAGAGAAAAAAATGATGTTGTCACTATATATTGATAAATTGCAATTATATATAAATGTTTTTTGCCATTATAAAATCTGTTGGTTAAAAAAACCACTTTTGACTGACAGGGATTGGAGTTACTTCAGGAAAATATTTGATCGGCCATAATTCTGATAGATTCAAATATCAAGGCCCAATTTGTAAATCATTCATGTTTTCATGATTTCTAATGAAATGACATGTGAACAGTCAAAAGGAAGTTGATCATACCAGTACAGGTGCTGTTAATGTTTTCGCATAAATATTTCCTCGAGTTATGTGATTAAAATGTATGATATTGTAAAAATATCGCAAAGCAGCTATTTAAGTCTGAGAAGCAATCATGTGTCTCATTACAATCATTCATTCATTCATGTTAGCGATTAGAGGCTCCATCAAAGGCTTCATATAGATCCACTAAGTTGATACCTTAAGGGTTTTTGCAGATTAATATTTTTTACTATCATTGAGAAAAAATTGTTTCAAAGACTTTTTACTAGAAAAGACTAGAGTCATATTGTCAAAAATAAGTATGAGGCAGATTTAGGTAAAACTAGAACACACTCCAATGGAGGTGCTGACTCACGCCGTTGTTTTCTTTTCGTGCAGTACCGCCCCAGAGGGCAGTAAGCTATAACGTTACATGGCCACGGTGTGAGTAAATATATTCCTCAACTAAATTTAATCATGTATTTTTTCAAATTGAACTCATCTAAGACATTCACAAATATGAAGCTCTGTGCCAAATTTGGCAACTCTAGTTGCCCTCATTGTCCAGTTATTCTGCCTTCTTCGAACAATACGGACAAACCCACAAATGAGTTCATCTCAATACTCAGGCACTCGGTCTATGGCCACAGCATGAGTAATAATCGCCAATAATGAATGAATACTTTTTTTCTGAAGTTTATAATTTTCCTTTCCAAATTTGTATCAAAAACTGTTACAATGAGTCTACAGTACTGGTTCAAAGGCCAAATATTATTTTAAAACCACTCAGGAATATTTAGCCTCTGAAAGCAACACCAATCAAAAGGTATTACCAACTTAATGTCTCTTCTGAAGAATGGCATATGCCTCATCAAAAAATGTCCTGCCTGCAATGTACCATGATGACAATTGTAGTAGGATTCCATCAGCTCGAGTGTGATCAAACTCAGTTCAGAAGTAAGAATGCTACCATTGAGTGCAGGTGGTCCACAGAAAACAGTTATAAACTATATACAGTTTTGGGGGAAAAAACATTTGGGAAAACGTATTGTCCTCTGGGAAAATTAGGTCCAATAAGATTGCCAAAACAAATTTTACAGTTACCCTGAGTCTCCAAATCAGTTTTACAGGAAATGGACAGCCATCCACTTATTAAGCAAACAGGAGGAGGGGGTGGAATAAATTGACAAAAAAGGATAAAGGGGAAGTTGTGAAAAAGGATGAAATTGGGAGACAAAAAGGAGTCAGGACAAGAGAGGTAATGGCTATACTTGGAAAAAGCTTAGTTGGTAGTTTGCCTTGCTGTCGATCTGTCTGAACTGGGTTTGTTAAAGAATATAAGATACATGGTCAGACAATCAAGACAAAAAATTGCATTGCATCTTGGAGCACACTGTTCTTCACACATGGTTTAAAACCACGTTTCCTACCTGGATTTGAGGTTGTTAATGTTCCTGTGGTATCCATTAAATGCCAGTATTCTGGCCATATTTTCTGCTTGAGATTCACTGTCATTCAAATGATTTCATCTGCATAAGGTGGGAGTTCTGGGATGTGAATATTACACAGTCCTGCTGAGTTAAATATCCCCCCCCCCACCCCATTCAATGAAGATGCTCATGTAAAAATAAAGAAATTGCTTCACGATTGTATAAGTCAATCGTTGTCATCAAGTGATAACCTGCGATATTTAAAAACTACCACTGAGATGTGTAAGGAGAAAGTTAGTTTGAAGTCAATGAATTGAAGTGAAAATCAAAATAACGACCAATTACTGCACTGCCATCCCAAGAAGGAAGCCAAACATAACACACACACACACACACACACACACACACACACACACACACACACACACACACACACACACACACACACTGTTACGGTTGTGGAAATTCACAGAGCACCATATAGGTCCTTAGATCAGTTATGTCGATAAGTCTGTGTTCAGATAGATTTCCCCACCGATGTCTAAGGGATTTATTCGTGTACCCGGGCTGTGAATCTTTGAGTTAGCCGTTTTTCTTTTACTATCTTTATTTTGGACCAACCGCCATTACTACCACCACAAAGCGCCACCAACCACAACAACCACAATCACCTCAACCACCAACCCCAACAACCACGATCACCTCAACCACCAACCACAACAACCACGCCACCTCAGCCACACCACCATTACTACCACCACAAGGCGCCAGCCACGCCACGTTAACCACAACCTTCACAACCACACCACCACGTTTCCACCTCAGCAATGGTTACCAGAAGCCTGGTTCGTCAAGGGACAACAGGCAGACGATCCTCCCCCCCCCCCCCGAACAAATGGCGTCTCCGCGGCCAACACGAGAGATTCCACCCTGCGAGTGTAAAAAGACAAATACAGCAGCGAGGGAGCGTCCCCGATTTGGCAGGAAAACGCTTCCTTCGAGAAGTTTCGCGCGCGTGCTGGAAGGAGGGGCGGGAGGTGAAAAGGGGGCGGGGCTTGGTGATAAAGAGGCGGAACACCAGTGCGGGGGAGCTTGTGCTGAGGAGAATCGCGAGAAGGAGCGTGAGCTTTGTGAGCTGAGGCGGAACGAGAGCGCGAGAGGTGGCGCTCAGGACCGAAGGCGCTCTGACTGGGTCGGTGGTCGTGACGGAGCCACCTTGGATCGTGTGTGGAGCCGGATCGTGGAGGACACGAGCTCGGGGAGCTCACCACACGGTCATGTTTTTCGTGTGTGTGTGTGTGTGTGTGTGTGTGTGTGTGTGTGTGTGTGTGTGTGTGTGTGTGTGTGTGTGTGTGTGTGTGTGTGTGTGTGTGTGTGTGTGTGTGTGTGTGTGTGTGTGTGTGTGTGTGTGTGTGGCGCCATCTATAAGTGCAAGTGAATAATAAATAGATACGGCTGCAGGTCTTTCGGCTAGTGTGCTGTCCCATCCCCCCATTCATTCCTTGCATACTGCTTGTATGTTTCTTCATTGCTTGCGTCGTGTGTGGAACTAAATGTGCCTGTCTCAGTGTACCTGATCATTGCGTCCCTTAACTCAATTGAACTGCCATCATTAAGTTCGGAATAATAGCTGGCTTTTTAATATCCGATGAAGTGATCGGGTCCAACGGGGCTGCGCGATAAATACACCGCTCGGTATCCGCAGAACGGAGCGAGCTGTGAACGTGGCTCGTTTCCAAGCAGCTCCCGTTGAGGTACAACCTCTCGGTAGCCTTCCCGCACGAATAATTAGGTAAATCGACAGTTCGGCGATCAGACCCTGAAACGTGCGGGTAGAGTACTGACAAGACTGTGGTGTGCATTAAAAACACACCCGTAGCTGGATTCCGGCGTTTGATCCTGAAGGCAGCGACTGGATTGCTGGTCCGGTGGGCGTCCGGCCGCGATTCGGCTAAAAGCGACTGTCCGCACGCCGGCGGGTGGAAATCAACAACAATACATACATACATATACATGTGCATACATACATACACATATATATACATACAAACAGACATATATAAACACACAAACACAGATATATTATGCACTCGTAAGTACTTACAAAAGTTGTTTTATTTGAAGTTATAACCTTAGCTTATAAGCAATTTTCTGATTTCCCAACTGCCTGGATAAAGTGAGAAACAAGGATAATGTTTTCTAACCTTGTTAAATTACTATTATTGCCTTTTTAAAATAATTGTGTTAAATTTGAAAAAATCTACACTTTTTTTTTTTTTTTGGAGTTTTCAAGAAGCAGAAGAAAAATACCAGTACCCCTCTTGTGGATATCATTAAAATCATGCTGCCCGGCAGGCCGGAGCAAACACTTGAGGTTGCTGATACATCTTACACCCACCATGGGCTTCCACTTCAACAATTACAAAAGCACAAATCAAACGAGACTTTCCAGTGGAGCACAGATTCCTCTGAACCACCAAATTTGTTGAATCCTGTTGCTGTGTTCGATTTAAATGCCTGGCATGAACTACAAAAAAAAGATTTTTTTCCTCCCCCTTTCATAAGCTGAACATATTGTGTGGAGTGTTGCCAAAAAAACCTAACGGTGCCAACAGGTCGACGTGTATAACGGAGTTGAACATGGTGAAACAGTGTGTGCGACCTCCAGCTGGGGGCGATCCCTGCATTAGATGATGTTCGGGCCACAGCTATGAAAAGCAGCGCAGAAGCATTGCACAGGATTGAACCCCAGCAATCGAGGGTATGAGCCATTCCAGCAGTTGGGATCCAGTTTTCAGTCCTGCAGCGCTTCAATTCTAGCAGAATCACAGAAGTGCTGGCCCATTCACAGAGCCACTCATGCTGCAGTACGAATTATGGAACCACCGGCCTGCATACTATTCAGCGCACCAC
>NC_140966.1:69517555-69630055 GCF_056783735.1 Eptatretus burgeri
GCATTGTTCCCTGTCCATTTTATGTGGCAGGTTTTGGCTCCCAATGACTACAGCATGTCAACTTTATGAATATCATACTGTGTGAAATTTTGATAACAAAAAAATCCTGAAAGAATATCACCAAGTCATAAAAAAAAGTGAGGATAAAATTTATTATCATTTGGCAGAGGTGATGTTGCAATTCACAAACAACATGTTTCTGGTATAAAATGTATAATGTATGAAAGTGAATCAACAAGTGGACGCACTTTTTCATTTCCACATGCAGGTCAAAGCTTACAAAAGAGCTTGAGAACTAGGGGTTAAAGGCCATTGCACTGGGAACAGGAGCAGAGGTACAGGTGGATAAGAGGAAAAGACAAACATGCAAAATGTAGACAAGTACCAAAAACAAAGGACACATAAAGACAGGTGGAAGAGGAGCACCCAACTACAAAATGATGTCAACCTACTACTTTATGGCTTATTTGCTTTGTGTGACCTTCATATTTTACTTCCGGTTTTCAACAGAGCTAGACGTGCAATTGCTTCGCTCAATGACTTATCATCCAATGCCGAGGAAACCGTTTTGGAAATTTTGTGCAATTGCTCTGTGCTACACTGTCTGCATTTTTTTTCATCTCTCATGTGTCCTTACTTGTCTCTCTATACATTCATCATGTTTTTTTTATTATATTATCATTTGCTTGTGTGTGCGCCTGCACAGGGCACTGATTCCTGTTTTGTTGCTTTTACATTTAACTCCTGCACTTTCTCATTTGCTTACTCTCACTTTAACTTGCTTCTAACGCTCTCCTGCTTTATGAACTCCCCCATCTCTCAACTAAAAGTTCCCCCTAAAATCCCACTTTTACCCTCCTTTTTCCCTTGCCCACACTTGCATTCATCCTTTATTAACCTCCACCATCGAAGATCGGAGGTTACTGTTTTCACCCCTTTCTGTTTGTTTGTTATCTTGCCAAAACGAAGTTTTTGCAAGATATGTTAGTCAGCTTGTATGTTTTTTTTTTTGATTGTTTGTTTGTTCTTGTCTGTAATCACGTATCGATCACTCTGCAGAGCACAGTTATCATTGGAAATTTTTGTAACTTCGCATATCAGAGTCCTATAGATGTCCCTTTCAGCGCATACATTTTTCAAGGTCAAAGGTCAAGGTCACTTTGTCGCAAATCAGGAGAGTCGACGAAACCCTTATTTTTTGAGTAATTTTGATCGGATCGTCTTCAAACTTCATGGGAATATAGTTCATGGTCTGGCGCTCAGCTGATTAATTTTTGGTGGTGATCGGCCTTGACCTTCATGGTTAGCGCTGGAGGTCGAAAGTTTTTGAAATCTTAGGTACCACTAGCCGAAACCCCGACACAGACGGGGCACAAAATTGGTCCTTCAGCATTAATTTTGATTATCTGTCAAATTGCTTTGGTCCCGTCTCGATCGGATGAAATTGAAATTACCCAGTGACCTTGACCCCATGACCTTTGACCTTGAACTTGACCCCCCCCCCATGTCCGTTCTCATGTCCCAAGGATCACTCATGCCAAGTTTCATCTCATTCCATCCAACGGTTCGGCCGCCTATAAAGGACGAACAAACACACACACACATACAAACAAGCATATTCTATTTTTTTTAGTATAGTAGATATCGTGTAATACCTCAAATTGAACACCTCGACGAGTGCTTTCTAGATATGTCAAGCTTGAGACATTATGACGTCATTTGGTGACGTTATGAGGCAAACGTATATTTTTTATGGTTACTCTGTAGAACGATTCTCATCGGAATCTCTCGTAGGCAGATATTCCCAAGGAGTCGGATAGCAGCTTTGTTCACCTCAGTGTGACCTTAAAGAAGTCACACGTGGCACCTTTTGGCAAGATATGGGTCACCCTGCGGGTGACATTGGTTTTTATTTGTTTGTTTGTGAACAGTATTATGGAAAAAGTCGACGGATTTCGACGAAACTTGGTGGGGGGATTAGGTATGGTCCAAGGATCATGCCATTAGATTTTGGACTTTGTCAAAAATCCAATATGGCCGCTATAGTGGCCATTTTGAAAGAATATTTAAAAAAAAAAATTTTTGCATTTCTACATGTTTTAAGTGATTTCCAACCCCCCCAAAGAAAAACAAATTGTTAGAGAAAAAAAAATTTTGCAACTTTTTTTTCAACAAAATTTCGATTTTTTTTTTTTTTTTTTTGCATTTCTACATGTTATAAGTTATTTCCAACAAAAAACATGCCAAAACTATAATTGCGGCTGATTTTGGAACTTCAGGTGGATATACCCACGTAAAATGAATTTCTGTCTCAAGGAATCTAGTTATGACGAATGAATTGAGTATGTAAAAGTTAAAAGTGAAAGTTGCAAACTATAACTCTGTGAGCACAGTTGACTTCAAATTGAATGAATAGGATATCAGGTTTACTTGAGTGACCGAGCAGTATTGGCAGTGGAGGTTTTGCACTCTACCGAGTGCTCCCCCTTTGTTAGTTTCCGAGTTTCCATTTGTTCTTGCACCTGCTGTTATCCTTTAATACCACGTGTGTGTGAAGCAAAGAGTGTGGTGAGGCAATTGGTTCATTTTGTCTGTCTGTCTACAAACGTCAGTTTATGATTGAGGAACTACTTCATTTCCATTGAATGTTATATTTTGAATACGAATCCGAACATGAATTGAAACACGAACTTACAGTTTAGCCGTAATTTGGCTTGGAATTTGGCAAATTGTCCGGAATCTCATCCGGATTGTGCACGTGCACAGATGATGAAGGCAACTTTTTTTTAGTCTGTCTGTCTTTCTGCCTGTCTGGCAGTCAAACAAAATTGAAAATAATTGTTTCTTACATTTTCCTACTTTTTGACCTGACTGGGCATCCTCTGTCGTGCAAAGTCCTTCCTTGGCACACCTGAATTCCTGACCACATACAAAACTTTTGTCCGCAGCTTGATGGAGTATCACTGTCCCCTCTGGGCTGGTGCTCATGCCTCTCACCTTTCTCGGCTTCATGCTGTGGAAACCAAGGTATTTAGGATCATTGGTATCGCTCGCGATGAGGCTGAGTCTTTGGGCCTCTCACTCTCTCACCACAGGCAGGTCGGTGGTCTTTCTGTCTTCTACCATCTCCTCTCAGGCCTACCCCCCTGCTCTGTCCGAGATATATCCCCCCCACCCCCTCATATTTCTGCAGGGTGATCAAGTTCCGCCAGCAACCCCCTTCTGGTAAAATACTAAAATCAAGAATCACTGTTCACCTTTACTCTTTCATTCCTCTTTTTCCCCACCTTTGGAACAAACTCCCACACTCTCTTCAATCCCACTCTTCCATCCAGGTCTTCAAAACAGCTGTTCACCACCATCTCTTATCTTCCCCCATCCAAAGCCACAATCTTTTCTACCCTCACTAATCCACCCCAAACCCACCTCCTTCAATTTGCCTGCTTTCCTTCTTGAAAGTCCCTATCATTTAAGGACCTGAAAGTCCCTGTCGTGTAAGGACCTGAAAGTCTTTGTCTTGTCCAACTTGTTTAACCTGTGTACCTCTCCCTTCCACAGATCTCCTCATGTCTCAGTTCCATGCTGTTTTTTCCTTCCCTCTCCAGCCCCTCTTGTCTCCTGCTCCCCTTGTTGTATGTTCTGTGTGTTAGCTCTCATACGAGCCTCGACAGTGTATACAAAAAAAAGCCAAACAGGGAACTTTCTCTTTTTAGTGACATCATAAAGGACACAAACAACAGGCACGAATAACTATTCTAACATGTTTAATCAGGTGGTGTAAAAGATGCTGCATCAATGGTGGTGAACTTCTGAAAATGTTTTTTCTACAACCTTCAAAATCCATATTTTATTTCAACTGAATTATATACTTGAACACAAGATCAGAAATCGCCTTTTTGGCACTTTCAAAACCCTTCCGTTTCAAATGGAAGAGCAAAAATGCACCCGTGCGGGAGTGAAGGTCATATCTGCGAGAAACAAGCATGAGTTCCTGTTATTGTCAGGTCAGGTTCGATCTGTGACCTGCTACAGGTACCATGTAAACCTGTACTAACCTGTTCCATGGTCGGGTTGTCGGCGACGAAACCGTCTCCCCAACCAGGTTTTCTGGTGAGGAGGGTGCTTGGATATGGACACCCAGCAGGATTAAAAACAAAACATGTCAAAAGGCGGAGGAGCTCCTTGTGAGCCAACGGCCATCCATATCTAGTGCCCAACTGTGTCTGCGGACGTCCTCCTGCAGTTGGGTTACTTCTTATTAGGAGGTTGGTGGCAGGATTTGCACTCCGGCCACCGTAAAACCCCTTCATTCCGCAAAACGCAAAAAAAATCTGAAAACCCACTCTGTGGGAGTACCTCCTGTGCAGCTTCCCTTCGCAGGACAGCTCACCAGATGACGGGATTGGGGCAAAGCCTTCGGGACCCCCAATCTTTGATGATAGGAGGGAAACCACGGGGTAACATCCCTGGGTCAGATTGCGGGAGAGTGTGGCGGAGTGGTGCTGAGGTGTCGTCCACCAGACGGCGGTTTCCTTGGGTTAACCTGAGGCGGTCCCTTCGGGTGGGTGCCTGGAATGTCCTATCCCTAAGAGAGGATGATCACCTGTCTCTGTTATCATCTGAGCTCAAGCGTTTGAACATCGGGATTGCAGCTCTCTCTGAGGTTCGGAGACCGGATTGCGGCGAGATAATGGTGGGTGGTTCCACCTACTATTGGTCTGGTCGCTCTGATGGTTACCATACCCAAGGAGTTGCTGTAGCTGTGTCCAATAAGCTGACCCCAATGATAATTGAGGTAACACCGGTCAACGAGCGTAATATGAGATTAAGGATTCGTCACTCCTTAGATGTCATTTCCCTGGTCTCTCTTTATGCCCAGACTGAGGCGAGTGATCTCACCGTGAAAGATGCATTCTACGCCACACTCGAGTCTGTGGTTGATCAGTGCCCCAGACGAGATACACTTCTAGTCTTGGGGGATTTCAATGCATCGACTGGAACTGATAGGGATGGTTATGAGGTGTGTGTTGGTCCCCATGGGTCAGGAACTATGAACCAGAATGGCACTAAGTTCCTTGACTTTGCAAGAAGTCATGGACTTAGGGTGGCTGGTTCATGGTTTCAGCGCCCACAAGCTCATCGCTGGACTTGGTATTCCAACGCTGGCGGTGTGGCAAAGGAGATTGACCATGTCCTCATTGACGGTCGTTGGAGGATGATCCAGAACTGCAGGGTCTACTGGAGTGCTCAGTTCCTCAATACTGACCACAGGCTTGTTGTAGCAACTCTAAAGCTGCACCTTAAATCCTGGAGAATGGTACCATCCTAGCCTAGGCTGGATGTTGGCAAGCTCAGGGATGAGAGAGTAGCTGAGGAGTTTGCGAACAGGCTGAGTGGGCACTTGGGGGGTCTGGGTACTTTGGGGGGTCCTGAAGAGTTGTGGAGCGCCTTCAAGACCACCGTCCTTGATGTTGCTGGTGGATGTCTTGGAGCTCACTGCAGGGCAAAGAAGAATTTTGTCTCTCAAGGGACACTGGATACCGTTGACCAGAGTCGCAGGGCCAGGCTGAATGGCAGAGCTGAGCTGTTCAGGGAGCTGAGGCGTAAAACTGTATGTGCACTGAGGGTGGACAAGGAGGCCTATGTGCGAGGAATCTGTGAGGGGGTAGAGCATCACCTGTGGACAGGTGATTCTCGTCCTGCTTACGGGGGAATTCGCGCATTACGTTCATCTAAGCCCATCTCTCGGAGCACTGCAGTTCGAGCAGAGAGTGGTAGGCTCTTGACAGAGGAGCCTGAAGTGAAGGCCCGCTGGGCCAGTTACTTTGAGCGGTTGTACCAGGCTGATCCCCCAGCTGTCGAGTTGGACGTCAAGGGTGTTACAATCCCTGTTGCTGACCCTCGAATCAACTGTGGTCCACTTTCGCTTGTGGAAACACGGGCTGCGGTGAACCAGTTGAAACGGGGCAAAGCTCCAGGGATCTGTGGCATCCATGCCGAACTTCTCAAGGCTGGTGGAAATGCTGCACTCGTGTCGTCGCATGCAGTTTTGTGCTCTGCCTGGAACACAGGCATCATCCCAACTGACTGGAAGAGGGGCCTTGTTGTCCCTCTCTAGAAAGGGAAGGGTGATCGCTAAGACTGCAACAACTACCGAGGGGTGACGCTGCTCTCAGTGCCGGGCAAGGTCTTTGCTCGGATAATTCTTGATAGGGTTCGCCACCATCTGCTTGAGCACCAGCGTCCAGAGCAGTCAGGCTTTACACCAAAGAGGTCAACGATTGACCATATCCTTGCCCTTCGTGTCCTCACTGAACGCAGACGAGAGTTTCGGCAGGGGCTGCTTGCAGCCTATGTTGATCTCTGTTAAACGTTCGATTCAGTGAATCGGGATGTCCTCTGGAGGATTCTTGGTCTTCGTGGGGTGCCACCAAAACTGATCGATCTGATGTCTGAACTCTACTCTGTTACTGATAGTGCTGTGAAGTGTGGTGGTACCATCTCTGACTTATTTCCAGTTGTTACTGGAGTTTGTCAGGGATGTGTACTGGCCCCCACACTTTTCAGCACTTGTATGGACTGGATTTTAGGGAGGATGTCGGAGAGATCAAGTTGCGGTGCATCGTTTGGGAATGTCAAGATCTCGGACCTTGATTTTGCAGATGATGCAGTCATCTTTGCGGAGACTTTAGACATCCTTTTGGGGGCCCTCGAGGTGCTGAATGAGGAGTC
This sequence comes from Eptatretus burgeri, assembly GCF_056783735.1. Taxonomy (NCBI): domain Eukaryota; kingdom Metazoa; phylum Chordata; class Myxini; order Myxiniformes; family Myxinidae; genus Eptatretus; species Eptatretus burgeri. The sequence goes on from NC_140966.1 coordinate 69,524,288, forward strand.
GGAGCCGCTGGGATTACGGGTTTCTTGGGTCAAAACTAAGATCCAGGGTTTCGGTGACATCTTGGATGCTGCTGTCCTGTCTGTGTCTGTTTGTGGTGAGGATGTTGAGGTCGTGGAGAGATTCACTTACCTTGGCAGTGATATTCATGTCTCTGCTGGCTGCGAGTCAGAGGTCAATAGACGTCTGGGTCGGGCCTGGGGAGTCATGGATTCACTGGATCATGGGGTGTGGCGCTGCCGGTACCTGTGCGGGAGGACGAAAGTCCGAGTCTTCAGGTCCTTGGTACTTCCAGTCTTGCTCTATGGATGCGAGACTTGGACTCTGACCAAGGATCTGAGACGGAGACTTAATTCCTTTGGTACCAGGTCTCTTCGGAGAATCCTTGGCTATCGCTGGTCGGATTTTGTGTCCAACGAGCGGTTGCTGAGAGAGACTCGGATGAGATTTGTTACCTGCATAGTCCGTGAGCGTCAGTTGCGGCTGTATGGACATGTGGCTCGTTTTCCTGATGCTGATCCTGCTCACCAGATTCTCTCAGCGAGGGAGTCTCATGAGTGGAGGAGGCCAGTGGGCCGACCACGTGCCTCGTGGTTGCAGCAGGTTGACCATCATCTCAAGGAGATGGGGATGGGCCTGGCATCTGCCTGGGGGATGGCCAGACAGAGGCCCCTGGAGTACCGGCGGAAAGTGGACGCAGCGACCCGCTGTTCTGGCACATGCTCCCATACCTGACCTGACCTGTTCCTGTTACTAGGGTGTAGTGTTCTCGGGTCAGAAGGGATTTTTGGCCAACTTTAAAGTCACGTGACACGAAAGCGAATATCGAAAATCCGGCCTGACCAAATCTAGATATTGTCCCATAGATTCATATGCCACAATCAAATTCAAGATAACTTAAGAAATGTAGGAGGAGATAGATTTTGAAAATCGTCATTTTGCAACGACATGAAGCAGTTTTCGCAAAATTCAAAATCGCATGACGTATTCGAAGATATCGGTATTCTTTCGAATGGACATGAAAGACAAGGTCAGCTGCTATGCAATGACACCATTCACTAACTTTTACCATGCCCAGTCGAGAATATATAGCCTCCTGAAAGTAGGGCAGTTTTTGCAAACTTTGAAGTCGCGTGACGCGAAAGCGAAATTCGAAAATCCATCCCAACCAAATTTAGATATTGTCCCATACATTCATATGCCACAATCAAATTCAAGATCGCTTGAGAAATGTAGGAGATAGATTTTCAAAATCGTCATTTTCGCATTTTTTGCCAACTTTGAAGTCACGTGACACGAAAACGAAAGCGAATATCGAAAATCCATCCCAACCAAATTTAGATATTGTCCCATAGATTCATATGCTACAATCAAATTCAAGATCGCTTGAGAAATGGCGGAGGAGATAGAATTTGAAAATCGTCATTTTCGCAACTTCAAAGGCCTCGTGACCTTGACCTTGACCTTCGGTGACCTTGAAAGTCATACCATCGTGTACGTCTCATCGACCTCTATCAGGATCACTAATGACCAGATCTCCCGCTTCAACTTCATTGTGGACGGACGGATCGAAGGACATCGACACCCATATTATTAGGTCATGCTCAAAGAGATGACCTAAAAGGGAAAGTCCTGCATTGGAGTCATCTGAAGGAACCCAAAGAAGAAAAAAGCAAAGTTGAAGTCATCAGGAGGAACCTGGATAAGATTCACATTTCAGCTGCTACAACTCTACCTTCAAACCCATCCAAGCACAGCGAAGTGAGCCTTATTGAAGAAAAAAAAAGAACCCATATAAAAAATTTTAAATAATTCTGCCTGCCAGAATATGCATCTGATCAAGTTTAAATTTAAAACATGTATTCCCCATCACAACTAGATCATAAATGTGAAGTTTCACCTTGATTGATTCAGCAGTTTTAGAGAAAACATTATTTAATATATTTTAAATCCAATATGGCTGCCAAACGATGTGATTGATCAATTATTCCTAAACGAACTTTTACACCCATGGCTTGGGGAACATTTGTATGAAGTTCCCCGTCAATTTGTCCAGTCGTTCTGGAGAAGAAGCTTTTTATACGTTTTAGGATAAATCCAATATGGCTGCCAAACCATGTGGCCTATGACATCATATGTGTGAACCTTTTGTTCCTCATGAACAGGTGGTCACACTTGTAAAGTTTTGCCTCAATCTGTTCAGCCACTTCAAAGAAGGTTTTTTTTTTTTTAAATAAAAAACAATATGGCTGCCGAATCACGTGACCGATGACGTCATCAAATTTTTTTCTGCAGACCATTTTATCCCTAGATGACCCTCAAAATTTTTCATACTGATCACATGTAGCATTCTGCATTTGCAATGAGGACGTCATAATGAAAGCACCTATGATGCTGCTGTCCTGTCTGTGTCTGTTTGTGGTGAGGATGTTGAGGTCGTGGAGAGATTCACTTACCTTGGCAGTGATATTCATGTCTCTGCTGGCTGCGAGTCAGAGGTCAATAGACGTCTGGGTCGGGCCTGGGGAGTCATGGATTCACTGGATCATGGGGTGTGGCGCTGCCGGTACCTGTGCGGGAGGACGAAAGTCCGAGTCTTCAGGTCCTTGGTACTTCCAGTCTTGCTCTATGGATGCGAGACTTGGACTCTGACCAAGGATCTGAGACGGAGACTTAATTCCTTTGGTACCAGGTCTCTTCGGAGAATCCTTGGCTATCGCTGGTCGGATTTTGTGTCCAACGAGCGGTTGCTGAGAGAGACTCGGATGAGATTTGTTACCTGCATAGTCCGTGAGCGTCAGTTGCGGCTGTATGGACATGTGGCTCGTTTTCCTGATGCTGATCCTGCTCACCAGATTCTCTCAGCGAGGGAGTCTCATGAGTGGAGGAGGCCAGTGGGCCGACCACGTGCCTCGTGGTTGCAGCAGGTTGACCATCATCTCAAGGAGATGGGGATGGGCCTGGCATCTGCCTGGGGGATGGCCAGACAGAGGCCCCTGGAGTACCGGCGGAAAGTGGACGCAGCGACCCGCTGTTCTGGCACATGCTCCCATACCTGACCTGACCTGTTCCTGTTACTAGGGTGTAGTGTTCTCGGGTCAGGAGGGATTTTTGGCCAACTTTGAAGTCACGTGACACGAAAGCGAATATCGAAAATCCGGCCTGACCAAATCTAGATATTGTCCCATAGATTCATATGCCACAATCAAATTCAAGATAACTTAAGAAATGTAGGAGGAGATAGATTTTGAAAATCGTCATTTTGCAACGACATGAAGCAGTTTTTGCAAAATTCAAAATCGCATGACGTATTCGAAGATATCGGTATTCTTTCGAATGGACATGAAAGACAAGGTCAGCTGCTATGCAATGACACCATTCACTAACTTTTACCATGCCCAGTCGAGAATATATAGCCTCCTGAAAGTAGGGCAGTTTTTGCAAACTTTGAAGTCACGTGACGCGAAAGCGAAATTCGAAAATCCATCCCAACCAAATTTAGATATTGTCCCATACATTCATATGCCACAATCAAATTCAAGATCGCTTGAGAAATGTAGGAGATAGATTTTCAAAATCGTCATTTTCGCATTTTTTGCCAACTTTGAAGTCACGTGACACGAAAACGAAAGCGAATATCGAAAATCCATCCCAACCAAATTTAGATATTGTCCCATAGATTCATATGCTACAATCAAATTCAAGATCGCTTGAGAAATGGCGGAGGAGATAGAATTTGAAAATCGTCATTTTCGCAACTTCAAAGGCCTCGTGACCTTGACCTTGACCTTCGGTGACCTTGAAAGTCATACCATCGTGTACGTCTCATCGACCTCTATCAGGATCACTAATGACCAGATCTCCCGCTTCAACTTCATTGTGGACGGACGGATCGAAGGACATCGACACCCATATTATTAGGTCATGCTCAAAGAGATGACCTAAAAGGGAAAGTCCTGCATTGGAGTCATCTGAAGGAACCCAAAGAAGAAAAAAGCAAAGTTGAAGTCATCAGGAGGAACCTGGATAAGATTCACATTTCAGCTGCTACAACTCTACCTTCAAACCCATCCAAGCACAGCGAAGTGAGCCTTATTGTAGAAAAATAAAGAACCCATATAAAAAATTTTAAATAATTCTGCCTGCCAGAATATGCATCTGATCAAGTTTAAATTTAAAACATGTATTCCCCATCACAACTAGATCATAAATGTGAAGTTTCACCTTGATTGATTCAGCAGTTTTAGAGAAAACATTATTTAATATATTTTAAATCCAATATGGCTGCCAAACGATGTGATTGATCAATTATTCCTAAACGAACTTTTACACCCATGGCTTGGGGAACATTTGTATGAAGTTCCCCGTCAATTTGTCCAGTCGTTCTGGAGAAGAAGCTTTTTATACGTTTTAGGATAAATCCAATATGGCTGCCAAACCATGTGGCCTATGACATCATATGTGTGAACCTTTTGTTCCTCATGAACAGGTGGTCACACTTGTAAAGTTTTGCCTCAATCTGTTCAGCCACTTCAAAGAAGGTTTTTTTTTTTAAATAAAAAACAATATGGCTGCCGAATCACGTGACCGATGACATCATCAAATTTTTTTCTGCAGACCATTTTATCCCTAGATGACCCTCAAAATTTTTCATACTGATCACATGTAGCATTCTGCATTTGCAATGAGGACGTCATAATGAAAGCACCTATGATGCTGCTGTCCTGTCTGTGTCTGTTTGTGGTGAGGATGTTGAGGTCGTGGAGAGATTCACTTACCTTGGCAGTGATATTCATGTCTCTGCTGGCTGCGAGTCAGAGGTCAATAGACGTCTGGGTCGGGCCTGGGGAGTCATGGATTCACTGGATCATGGGGTGTGGCGCTGCCGGTACCTGTGCGGGAGGACGAAAGTCCGAGTCTTCAGGTCCTTGGTACTTCCAGTCTTGCTCTATGGATGCGAGACTTGGACTCTGACCAAGGATCTGAGACGGAGACTTAATTCCTTTGGTACCAGGTCTCTTCGGAGAATCCTTGGCTATCGCTGGTCGGATTTTGTGTCCAACGAGCGGTTGCTGAGAGAGACTCGAATGAGATTTGTTACCTGCATAGTCCGTGAGCGTCAGTTGCGGCTGTATGGACATGTGGCTTGTTTTCCTGATGCTGATCCTGCTCACCAGATTCTCTCAGCGAGGGAGTCTCATGAGTGGAGGAGGCCAGTGGGCCGACCACGTGCCTCGTGGTTGCAGCAGGTTGACCATCATCTCAAGGAGATGGGGATGGGCCTGGCATCTGCCTGGGGGATGGCCAGACAGAGGCCCCTGGAGTACCGGCGGAAAGTGGACGCAGCGACCCGCTGTTCTGGCACATGCTCCCATACCTGACCTGACCTGTTCCTGTTACTAGGGTGTAGTGTTCTCGGGTCAGGAGGGATTTTTGGCCAACTTTAAAGTCACGTGACACGAAAGCGAATATCGAAAATCCGGCCTGACCAAATCTAGATATTGTCCCATAGATTCATATGCCACAATCAAATTCAAGATAACTTAAGAAATGTAGGAGGAGATAGATTTTGAAAATCGTCATTTTGCAACGACATGAAGCAGTTTTCGCAAAATTCAAAATCGCATGACGTATTCGAAGATATCGGTATTCTTTCGAATGGACATGAAAGACAAGGTCAGCTGCTATGCAATGACACCATTCACTAACTTTTACCATGCCCAGTCGAGAATATATAGCCTCCTGAAAGTAGGGCAGTTTTTGCAAACTTTGAAGTCACGTGACGCGAAAGCGAAATTCGAAAATCCATCCCAACCAAATTTAGATATTGTCCCATACATTCATATGCCACAATCAAATTCAAGATCGCTTGAGAAATGTAGGAGATAGATTTTCAAAATCGTCATTTTCGCATTTTTTGCCAACTTTGAAGTCACGTGACACGAAAACGAAAGCGAATATCGAAAATCCATCCCAACCAAATTTAGATATTGTCCCATAGATTCATATGCTACAATCAAATTCAAGATCGCTTGAGAAATGGCGGAGGAGATAGAATTTGAAAATCGTCATTTTCGCAACTTCAAAGGCCTCGTGACCTTGACCTTGACCTTCGGTGACCTTGAAAGTCATACCATCGTGTACGTCTCATCGACCTCTATCAGGATCACTAATGACCAGATCTCCCGCTTCAACTTCATTGTGGACGGACGGATCGAAGGACATCGACACCCATATTATTAGGTCATGCTCAAAGAGATGACCTAAAAGGGAAAGTCCTGCATTGGAGTCATCTGAAGGAACCCAAAGAAGAAAAAAGCAAAGTTGAAGTCATCAGGAGGAACCTGGATAAGATTCACATTTCAGCTGCTACAACTCTACCTTCAAACCCATCCAAGCACAGCGAAGTGAGCCTTATTGAAGAAAAAAAAAGAACCATATAAAAAATTTTAAATAATTCTGCCTGCCAGAATATGCATCTGATCAAGTTTAAATTTAAAACATGTATTCCCCATCACAACTAGATCATAAATGTGAAGTTTCACCTTGATTGATTCAGCAGTTTTAGAGAAAACATTATTTAATATATTTTAAATCCAATATGGCTGCCAAACGATGTGATTGATCAATTATTCCTAAACGAACTTTTACACCCATGGCTTGGGGAACATTTGTATGAAGTTCCCCGTCAATTTGTCCAGTCGTTCTGGAGAAGAAGCTTTTTATACGTTTTAGGATAAATCCAATATGGCTGCCAAACCATGTGGCCTATGACATCATATGTGTGAACCTTTTGTTCCTCATGAACAGGTGGTCACACTTGTAAAGTTTTGCCTCAATCTGTTCAGCCACTTCAAAGAAGGTTTTTTTTTTTAAATAAAAAACAATATGGCTGCCGAATCACGTGACCGATGACGTCATCAAATTTTTTTCTGCAGACCATTTTATCCCTATATGACCCTCAAAATTTTTCATGCTGATCACATGTAGCATTCTGCATTTGCAATGAGGACGTCATAATGAAAGCACCTATGATGCTGCTGTCCTGTCTGTGTCTGTTTGTGGTGAGGATGTTGAGGTCGTGGAGAGATTCACTTACCTTGGCAGTGATATTCATGTCTCTGCTGGCTGCGAGTCAGAGGTCAATAGACGTCTGGGTCGGGCCTGGGGAGTCATGGATTCACTGGATCATGGGGTGTGGCGCTGCCGGTACCTGTGCGGGAGGACGAAAGTCCGAGTCTTCAGGTCCTTGGTACTTCCAGTCTTGCTCTATGGATGCGAGACTTGGACTCTGACCAAGGATCTGAGACGGAGACTTAATTCCTTTGGTACCAGGTCTCTTCGGAGAATCCTTGGCTATCGCTGGTCGGATTTTGTGTCCAACGAGCGGTTGCTGAGAGAGACTCGGATGAGATTTGTTACCTGCATAGTCCGTGAGCGTCAGTTGCGGCTGTATGGACATGTGGCTCGTTTTCCTGATGCTGATCCTGCTCACCAGATTCTCTCAGCGAGGGAGTCTCATGAGTGGAGGAGGCCAGTGGGCCGACCACGTGCCTCGTGGTTGCAGCAGGTTGACCATCATCTCAAGGAGATGGGGATGGGCCTGGCATCTGCCTGGGGGATGGCCAGACAGAGGCCCCTGGAGTACCGGCGGAAAGTGGACGCAGCGACCCGCTGTTCTGGCACATGCTCCCATACCTGACCTGACCTGTTCCTGTTACTAGGGTGTAGTGTTCTCGGGTCAGAAGGGATTTTTGGCCAACTTTAAAGTCACGTGACACGAAAGCGAATATCGAAAATCCGGCCTGACCAAATCTAGATATTGTCCCATAGATTCATATGCCACAATCAAATTCAAGATAACTTAAGAAATGTAGGAGGAGATAGATTTTGAAAATCGTCATTTTGCAACGACATGAAGCAGTTTTCGCAAAATTCAAAATCGCATGACGTATTCGAAGATATCGGTATTCTTTCGAATGGACATGAAAGACAAGGTCAGCTGCTATGCAATGACACCATTCACTAACTTTTACCATGCCCAGTCGAGAATATATAGCCTCCTGAAAGTAGGGCAGTTTTTGCAAACTTTGAAGTCACGTGACGCGAAAGCGAAATTCGAAAATCCATCCCAACCAAATTTAGATATTGTCCCATACATTCATATGCCACAATCAAATTCAAGATCGCTTGAGAAATGTAGGAGATAGATTTTCAAAATCGTCATTTTCGCATTTTTTGCCAACTTTGAAGTCACGTGACACGAAAACGAAAGCGAATATCGAAAATCCATCCCAACCAAATTTAGATATTGTCCCATAGATTCATATGCTACAATCAAATTCAAGATCGCTTGAGAAATGGCGGAGGAGATAGAATTTGAAAATCGTCATTTTCGCAACTTCAAAGGCCTCGTGACCTTGACCTTGACCTTCGGTGACCTTGAAAGTCATACCATCGTGTACGTCTCATCGACCTCTATCAGGATCACTAATGACCAGATCTCCCGCTTCAACTTCATTGTGGACGGACGGATCGAAGGACATCGACACCCATATTATTAGGTCATGCTCAAAGAGATGACCTAAAAGGGAAAGTCCTGCATTGGAGTCATCTGAAGGAACCCAAAGAAGAAAAAAGCAAAGTTGAAGTCATCAGGAGGAACCTGGATAAGATTCACATTTCAGCTGCTACAACTCTACCTTCAAACCCATCCAAGCACAGCGAAGTGAGCCTTATTGAAGAAAAAAAAAGAACCCATATAAAAAATTTTAAATAATTCTGCCTGCCAGAATATGCATCTGATCAAGTTTAAATTTAAAACATGTATTCCCCATCACAACTAGATCATAAATGTGAAGTTTCACCTTGATTGATTCAGCAGTTTTAGAGAAAACATTATTTAATATATTTTAAATCCAATATGGCTGCCAAACGATGTGATTGATCAATTATTCCTAAACGAACTTTTACACCCATGGCTTGGGGAACATTTGTATGAAGTTCCCCGTCAATTTGTCCAGTCGTTCTGGAGAAGAAGCTTTTTATACGTTTTAGGATAAATCCAATATGGCTGCCAAACCATGTGGCCTATGACATCATATGTGTGAACCTTTTGTTCCTCATGAACAGGTGGTCACACTTGTAAAGTTTTGCCTCAATCTGTTCAGCCACTTCAAAGAAGGTTTTTTTTTTTAAATAAAAAACAATATGGCTGCCGAATCACGTGACCGATGACGTCATCAAATTTTTTTCTGCAGACCATTTTATCCCTATATGACCCTCAAAATTTTTCATACTGATCACATGTAGCATTCTGCATTTGCAATGAGGACGTCATAATGAAAGCACCTATGATGCTGCTGTCCTGTCTGTGTCTGTTTGTGGTGAGGATGTTGAGGTCGTGGAGAGATTCACTTACCTTGGCAGTGATATTCATGTCTCTGCTGGCTGCGAGTCAGAGGTCAATAGACGTCTGGGTCGGGCCTGGGGAGTCATGGATTCACTGGATCATGGGGTGTGGCGCTGCCGGTACCTGTGCGGGAGGACGAAAGTCCGAGTCTTCAGGTCCTTGGTACTTCCAGTCTTGCTCTATGGATGCGAGACTTGGACTCTGACCAAGGATCTGAGACGGAGACTTAATTCCTTTGGTACCAGGTCTCTTCGGAGAATCCTTGGCTATCGCTGGTCGGATTTTGTGTCCAACGAGCGGTTGCTGAGAGAGACTCGGATGAGATTTGTTACCTGCATAGTCCGTGAGCGTCAGTTGCGGCTGTATGGACATGTGGCTCGTTTTCCTGATGCTGATCCTGCTCACCAGATTCTCTCAGCGAGGGAGTCTCATGAGTGGAGGAGGCCAGTGGGCCGACCACGTGCCTCGTGGTTGCAGCAGGTTGACCATCATCTCAAGGAGATGGGGATGGGCCTGGCATCTGCCTGGGGGATGGCCAGACAGAGGCCCCTGGAGTACCGTCGGAAAGTGGACGCAGCGACCCGCTGTTCTGGCACATGCTCCCATACCTGACCTGACCTGTTCCTGTTACTAGGGTGTAGTGTTCTCGGGTCAGGAGGGATTTTTGGCAAACTTTAAAGTCACGTGACACGAAAGCGAATATCGAAAATCCGGCCTGACCAAATCTAGATATTGTCCCATAGATTCATATGCCACAATCAAATTCAAGATAACTTAAGAAATGTAGGAGGAGATAGATTTTGAAAATCGTCATTTTGCAACGACATGAAGCAGTTTTCGCAAAATTCAAAATCGCATGACGTATTCGAAGATATCGGTATTCTTTTGAATGGACATGAAAGACAAGGTCAGCTGCTATGCAATGACACCATTCACTAACTTTTACCATGCCCAGTCGAGAATATATAGCCTCCTGAAAGTAGGGCAGTTTTTGCAAACTTTGAAGTCACGTGACGCGAAAGCGAAATTCGAAAATCCATCCCAACCAAATTTAGATATTGTCCCATACATTCATATGCCACAATCAAATTCAAGATCGCTTGAGAAATGTAGGAGATAGATTTTCAAAATCGTCATTTTCGCATTTTTTGCCAACTTTGAAGTCACGTGACACGAAAACGAAAGCGAATATCGAAAATCCATCCCAACCAAATTTAGATATTGTCCCATAGATTCATATGCTACAATCAAATTCAAGATCGCTTGAGAAATGGCGGAGGAGATAGAATTTGAAAATCGTCATTTTCGCAACTTCAAAGGCCTCGTGACCTTGACCTTGACCTTCGGTGACCTTGAAAGTCATACCATCGTGTACGTCTCATCGACCTCTATCAGGATCACTAATGACCAGATCTCCCGCTTCAACTTCATTGTGGACGGACGGATCGAAGGACATCGACACCCATATTATTAGGTCATGCTCAAAGAGATGACCTAAAAGGGAAAGTCCTGCATTGGAGTCATCTGAAGGAACCCAAAGAAGAAAAAAGCAAAGTTGAAGTCATCAGGAGGAACCTGGATAAGATTCACATTTCAGCTGCTACAACTCTACCTTCAAACCCATCCAAGCACAGCGAAGTGAGCCTTATTGAAGATAATAAAAGAACCCATATAAAAAATTTTAAATAATTCTGCCTGCCAGAATATGCATCTGATCAAGTTTAAATTTAAAACATGTATTCCCCATCACAACTAGATCATAAATGTGAAGTTTCACCTTGATTGATTCAGCAGTTTTAGAGAAAACATTATTTAATATATTTTAAATCCAATATGGCTGCCAAACGATGTGATTGATCAATTATTCCTAAACGAACTTTTACACCCATGGCTTGGGGAACATTTGTATGAAGTTCCCCGTCAATTTGTCCAGTCGTTCTGGAGAAGAAGCTTTTTATACGTTTTAGGATAAATCCAATATGGCTGCCAAACCATGTGGCCTATGACATCATATGTGTGAACCTTTTGTTCCTCATGAACAGGTGGTCACACTTGTAAAGTTTTGCCTCAATCTGTTCAGCCACTTCAAAGAAGGTTTTTTTTTTTAAATAAAAAACAATATGGCTGCCGAATCACGTGACCGATGACGTCATCAAATTTTTTTCTGCAGACCATTTTATCCCTAGATGACCCTCAAAATTTTTCATACTGATCACATGTAGCATTCTGCATTTGCAATGAGGACGTCATAATGAAAGCACCTATGATGCCACAAAAATAATCACCCTTATTCCTCATGAGGAGTACTTGCTATGTGCCAAGTTTCAATTTTTTTCCTTGGTTTGGTTTCAGAGATACAGAGGTCCAAAGGTTTTCTATTTTGCCAACAATGCTGCCACTTCACGTGACCTATGACGTCATAATTATCACGAAACTATTCTACATGAGTAGTTGCACCTATGGTGAAAATTCTGTCTCAACTTGACAAGCGGTTGCAGAGAAAAACACCAAAGTTCTGTGCAGACAAACAGACAAACAAACAACATGAAGATGTAGTGTAGAGCACAACACTTGCTAAATCCATAAAAATAATTGGTGGTTGAATTCAATGACCAAATATGCAAATCCTCTTCAAATTTCAAGTGAATCGGATGAAAATTGGCAATTTTAGAAAGTCGGACCATGTTGACCTTTTTGCCTTATGTTATTCTCAAAAATAATAGTGGTTGAATTCTGTGACCTGAAATAGAAATCCTCTTCAAATTTCAAGTCAATCGAATGAAAATTGAGGATTTTAGAAATACCACCGTAGTTGTTGACCTTGGAACTATGTTGACATTTTGACCTTTTGACCTCAAAAACAATAAGCTTCTTCCTTTTGACAAATTCTACGATTGTGGTGAAGTTTCGTGAAGATCGGTTTAAAATTATGACCTGTAGGTGACAAACAGACAAAATAACAAAATCGACTGAACAATATACTAGAAAAATCTTCTATTTTGCAAGTAACAAATGGACCCAAACGCAATCCCCTCTCCTTCGGCGAGGGTAATAATTATAATATACCATTCCTTTCATGCCATAAAGGCACATAGGGCTGCCGAGGCGGTTTAATTGGCATGGAGTACAGTCCTGGATAGATAGCCACTCCAACAGAGGTTACCCCAAATGGTGGATTACCCCAATACACTGGTACTTATTTCACCGATCTCAGAAGGATGACAGGCTGAGTCAACCCCACCTGGTGTTAATTCAACGATATTTCAGGGTCAAACTCAAGACCCTCAGGTCCTAAGACAGACCCCCTTAACGGCTAAGCCAACACCAGACAACAATGTCAATAAGAGGAGGAATAAAAGTGCATTCCAATCTGCAAATTGTTAGATGTTCTAAAATGTGATGCATAAAAGGGTTCTCTGGGTTTAAGTTCAAATTCAATAACAATGTGCTTTGCACGAAGTTATGAGCAAATACAGAATTACATGTTGATTTGTGCATGCTTCTGTCTGGAAGATATATTTGGAAGAAGATAGAGCCCATCACCTCATTTTCCTCGAACACATGGATATATCATTTCAAGAACCTGTGTAAACATGATGAGCCTGAATGGTGCAGTGTCCTTACTGAGTGGGGTGAATGGCCATAGCATGGGAGAACAGAGCAATGGATGTGAAGATACACCAACCTTTGATAGTTAGAGAAGGAGCCAAGCCTTTTTTTTTTTCAAGTGAAGAAAAATATTTTAAAAACTCAGTTCCACCATTATTTCAAACTACCCTTGTACACAGATTTGACATAAGCATTGATTTCATATGATCAGTGGCATGAGAACATAGCCAGAGCATAACTCATTTGATTTAGTTCCTTGTTTATTTTTTTTTGAAAATCTAAGCGAATGGAGGAGCGAGGTGACATGGTAAAATTGTAATGTATTGACAATGTGGGCAGTGGGGCCATATCAAACAAGGGAATGAATGAAGAGTAAAAGAGGAAGGGGTGAAGAAGCAATAACCTGCAAGTGATTACCCCAATAAGGTAGGTAAGGTAGGATGAATGCAGGTAAAAAAAAAAAATCACAGGTAGGGGTGGGGAATGACAAGAGATAATGGTGCATCGCTTGCTTGAAGCCACGCAGAGAAGGGTTGGATTGATGTGCCTCTAAAAAACAGTTCACATAGGTGAAAAAAAGAGGAAGAAAAGAGTGAAGGTGGGCGGACGAGCCTGGATTTTGGGAATTTAACTGGGAAGGTGTCACTGGAAGTTTATGTGCATCCTCGAGGAGCTGAGGAGGGTTGAAGGGCATATATAGCAGAGGGAGCGAGACCAGAGGATAGGTAGAATAAACAGATGCCACCCAACTATCTGTGATGTGAGAGCAACAGGTAGTTTGCTCTTATCTCATCATGAGAGATAGAGATCCACAGAATCCAGGTGAGACCGATTTCGTGTTTGTGTTTGTGTGTCAATGGTTGTTATCTCCATATGCGGGTTTCAGAAGGTGAAACAGGGCCCTCCAGGTCTCAAAGTGTGTGTGTGTGTGTGTGTGTGTGTGTGTGTGTGTGTGTGTGTGTGTGTGTGTGTGTGTGTGTGTGTGTGTGTGTGTGTGTGTGTGTGTGTGTGTGTGTGTGTGTGTGTGTGTGTGTGTGTGTTTATGTGTGTGTATAATAAGAATAATATGTCATGTATAATATCTAAAGTCACATATCAATGTGTTAGTATATAATGTGTTTAACAGAGCGGGAAGGGGGGTATCGCATATGATGTGTGTATGATCACATATCTGTATCCATCCATTCATCCATTGGGACCATACTCTGTGCAGGGCGTTGGTACTGCCGAAGCAGTCTCCTTGGCTACTGGACACAATCCTAGATGGATCACCACTCCGACACAGTATACCAGCAAGCTGGCACTCATTTTTCCGACCTCGGAAGGATGACAGGCAGAGTCAGCCCCACCTGGTAATAATTGAACAGCCGAATGGGATTTGAACTCAGGATCCTAGGATCCTCAGCCCACCACCCAAACCATTAAGCCAACACCAGGCATATATCTGTATGTATGTATGTAAGTAAATAATATGCATAAAGAGCAAATACCACACCCGTCACTTCACTGACAGGAATTCTAAGGTGGTGGGGTAGAAAAAGAAGGGGGAGAGAAAGAGAGAGGTGGGGAAGAGAGATTGGGGAGAGTGAGGATGTGGAGTAGAAAAGAGAGAGGAAGGGGAAGCAAGGGAGTGAGGAGGGGTGTGGGAAGGGAAGGCAGCGAGAGGTGAGAGGAAGGGAAGGCAGACGTGTGGTGGAGCATCAATTGTGATTCATACTGTCTCATCAAAATGATTCTGCATAGAATAACAGTGAAGATGGAAACAAAATAATGTCTGAAATCTATTTTCTACCAGTCGAACTATAAATACTGCCCAGAGACAAACACCGTCTGGACATGTCAGGTGATAAACACAGTCCAAAAACAAACACCGACTGGACATTTCTGGAGAGAAACACTGTCAGGAAACAAACACCGCCAAGACACGTCTGGAGACAAAACCGGTTGGGCACGTCCAGGGACAAAAACCGCCTGGCCACATCCGGAGACAAACTCGTGTCCAGACATAAACATTGCCGGACACATCCAGAGACAAACTCCCATCTGGACATAAGTAGCACCTGGACAAGTTTGAAGATAAATACCACCTGGACACATCCGGAGACAAACACTGGAAGCATCCAGAGTATAGAATATGTGCATAATCAATTGCAGATTGTGGATATAATATGTATAATAAATACTAATTTGTATTGTTGCGGACCGGGTATCGGCTACGAGTACGACCGCTAGATGAAGCTGCAGAGTCGACTCCACTGAACACCCGGAATCTAGATCGTACCTTTCAGAAAACTCCGACAAGTACGGGTCCCTTACCGGACCATGAATCATCAATAATTCCACCACGTGGTACAGGGTTATTTGCCAATCTTCAAAATACCTCAAGCTCAACGTGGCGAGCTTACCAAGTATTCACACCCTTGACGGCCCTCGTACGAGTTGAGCCGTTAGCGTGCCCGACCCGTGCGCAACCCGAGCGGATGGTTGCCGAAGTTCCGTCGGTCCAATCGTGCATTTACAGCGGCAACAGCCTTTGTAATTAACCAACACACGTCACGCTAAGCCAATGGAAGAAACACAGCAACGAATTGATACATTTAACAAATGTATTTATTTATAATGGGGCAGGGGAGCACGCAAGAAGGCAGAGTTAACCGAATACTGAAGGAATAGCAATTTATGTACAAGCACTTATGCAGTTTTACTTAATAGACTGCCACACACACACACACACACACACACACACACACACACACACACACACACACACACACACACACACACACACACACACACACACACACACACACACACACACACATACACACACACACCCCCAAGAACTGGTGGCCACAGCTTTTATTGAGGCCTCCAGCTCAGAGGGAAAGGCGAGCTGAAGACCAGAGCCTGCCTCGGACCTGTCCGCCTCGTGCGGGTACGTTGAGCTGACGGGGTGGCGGAACTCGAACCTTTCGCTTGTGAGGCGAACATGACAACCACTCGTATCAGGCGAACTCGATCTCCACTCATGTCAGCCGAATGTGATCACCACTCACGCGAGGCGAACGTGATCACCACTCGTGTCCCCAGTTTCTCTCTCCTTGTTCACCGACAGAGACACGGTGCGCAACCGACTTGCGGTTCTTGTCGAAGAAGGATCTCTCAAGCTCTTTTTCTGGTCCGATCGCACCGCAAACTTAATCACCCTGTCACGGGGGAGGGGGGGAGGGGGACTGCCTTTGTCCCCTCCTCTCACACTGCCTTCGTCCCCTCCTCTCACACTGCCTTCGTCCCCTCCTCTCTCCTCCTTGAACTCCGCCCACCATGGTGTCGGCCAGAGCGAGATGAAGATTAGGGTGATGCTGGCGTTGTTTGTGTTGTGGTTGTTATAAAAATAAAAGAAAACCCTGACTATCAAAGTAACTCACAGCGCATGTACATTTATTCACCCATTTAACGAGGGACGGGGACCCTAACTAAAAAACACATACTTACCGATATAACTGTTCTATAGGACCTGTATGTTGTGTGCTCATGGCTTCCAGATTAGCAACAGTATGTCATCTATAATATGTGTATAATCACATATCAGTGTGTGTGTGTGTGTGTGTGTGTGTGTGTGTGTGTGTGTGTGTGTGTGTGTGTGTGTGTGTGTGTGTGTGTGTGTGTGTGTGTGTGTGTGTGTGTGTGTGTGTGTGTGTGTGTGTGTGTGTGTGTGTGTGTGTGTGTGTGTGTGTGTGTGTGTGATGCAGTTGGTCTTGTCCAGTGTTGTTCATTCAGATGTGTGGTCAGTTGTTTGTTCATTAATTACTATTCACATTTTTTTGCAGTAACATTTTTACCAATCGCAGTATTTATTTTTATTGAAGTTGTTCGACCTGTGTATCAGAAACAATTAATGAATTGGAGCAGAACCTTGCAGACAAAAAAAAAAAAAACGTCCAACATATCAGACTAATGACATAGATTGATAAGCAGAGTCAAATAGCAATACCCCAAATCATTAAGAATAAGAAATACCATTAAGCAAAACCAATTTTTAAAATCCCAATAAAAAATGAGGTCATGTTTAACAAGTTCATTGAAGTTCTATGAGGCAGTTTCTAACTGGGTGGATGAGGGATGTGCAGTGGATGTAGTTTTTCGAGACTTTCAAAAAGTAATTTGAGAAGGAACCACATAAAAGGTTGTTCGCTAAAGTGAGTGCTTGTGGTGTGGCTGGTAGAGTAGCTAACTGGATTGGAAACTGGCTGAGTGATAGAAAGGAAAGTGTAAATGGGAGGATATCCGGCTGGGAGGATGTAAGTCGAGGTGTTCCCCAGTGATCAGTTCCAGGACCGTTATTATTCATAATTTACATCAATTATTTGGACAATAGGGTTGAGTAGAATTTACAATTTAGCAGACGACACGAGGGTTGGAGGTCGACAGCCGAGAGTGTGGTCATCAGATTCAGTAAAATCTCGATACATTCATGGATATGGAAAAGGATTAGCAGATGCATTTCAATACAAGGATATGTAAGGTGCTTGGATTGGGTAAGAAAAACAAAGTCATGAAAATAGGAATTATATAATGAAAGGTGCAATTTTGGAGTGTGTGACACAGAAGGATGGGGGTGGTAATAGATGTGGTGGAAGGAGGGGGAGGATGGTTAAACAGGCAGCACAGTGCCAGGAAGCCATCGTTAAATCTAACAGGTATTTACATTGTATTCATGGAGAGGTAAATTATAAATCTGAAGAGGTAGTGTAAACAGCATATAGGAATTTAGATAGGTTTCATCTGGATTATTAAGTACAGTTTTGGTCACCACATCTGAGGAAGGACATAGCTGCCATAGAGGGGAGGAGAAGCATAGAGCAACTAGATTGATCCCAGTCTAACTCGTCTAAAGCTATGAGGAGTGGCTGAAAGAGACAGCATTTTTTTACATGAGAAAGGAGACAACTGTGAGTGGATCTGATCGAGATGTTTAAGATAATGAAGGGGATAGATTAAATAAGTGCAGTATAATTTTTCAGCAGAATGGACAGGGAAAGGGTTCAAAGTTTATGAGTAAACGAGAAAGCATCTTAAAATACAAAGCTTCTCCACATCCGCAATTGGTACTCAAACTAAACTTGATGAAAACAACAGGTAAAAAAAAAAAAAATGTAAAATTTATGAATTAGTGTTCTCCATATTCTCATAATGGTTTGTTTAACATTTGATGAGAAAAGCTCAAATGTAAATAAAGAAACACCACAAGTTGTGCAATGAATGGGCCAATAAGGTATATTTGTACTTATTGTGATTTCGTCCTTTAACATTTTGACCCAATTATTAATTATGCTTCTCCATCTATAATAATAAATGTCAGTGTGTGTCAGTTAGTTCGTCTGTCAGTCGGTCCATCTCCTCCATAACTCCAAAACTATGAAATCTCGCAGCTCCAAACTTTGCATGCATACTGAAGGAACCACACAGTGGTGCCTGAATGAAAACTGGGTGTTTGGGTTAATTTAAACGCCCCTTTTGATGATAATATAATTTAGGAGGTGCTCATCATGAAAAGCCAAAATAAGCCTAACCAAGATGGTGGCGCACCATCTTGATAAGCCCTCTGTCAGATCGTAAGAGTCTGAAGGTGCCATTTTTTTTGTCCAGGTCAGCAATGCCTTGGCTTGAAAGAGGCCACAATGATTTCTTTAAGATAAAGTTTTTTTTTCACTTTCCTCACATATCATCGAATACCTGATCATCATACTTACAAATCACTGGATACATTGCATTGCTTATAAATGCCCAGAGATGCCAGCGTTGGTGGCTTTATTTAATTTTTGTGCATACCATAACCTCTACAATCTCTTAATTTCAGCCGAATTTCAAAATCAAAACTTCTTTATTCACTTAAGCAGTAGTTCCGACTGCTAAAAAAAAAAGTGTTACTTTGTCCAATTCGGACATCGCTTGGGCGATTCTGGGTGCATGGGTCAATATGACCGATTGGCAATCGGTAATTGCTTGCCAAGCCAGACATTCTGTTGGAGTGTTTGTGTGAGTGCATTAGCCACTTGGTGAGTGCTCAGCAAGCTGCTTGGTTGTTTGTTTCAAAGCCACCAGAAGTAAGACCCAAGGTTCCGCTGATGGAAATACCAATCTTTGCATAATTGCTCCCCATAAAAATAGAATAAAAATTAACTTTCACCCTTTAAAAGTCATGTGAATAAATTATTGAAAGATCAGCTGTTTTTTTCGTATCCTGTTCTCACCGATTGCAAGGAAAGTGACCTGCTTTGAAATGCTTTAAAAGGAGTGACATGAGAAACGGGATTGAACGAAATTCACGTCATTATAAGTGAAGAAGAAGAAGAAGAAGAGGAAGGACGAAGAGATTTTCTGCCCAGTTATATATAGAACATGGCGGTTAAAAATAAAACGTTGCTGTTTTGGCGCATTTTATTACTCCGGTAATGCCCTGGTAGGCTGCCTACCCTCCCCTCACGCTGCCTTCATTCCCATTACACTACCTTCCTCCACCTCCCCTCATGCTTCCTTCACTTGCTCTTACGCTGCCTTCCCCTCCTCTCACACTGCCTTCGTCCCCTCCTCCAAAACTGCCTTCGTCCCCTCCTCTCGCACTGCCTTCGTCCCCTCCTCTCGCACTGCCTTCGTCCCCTCCTCTCGCACTGCCTTCGTTCCCTCCTCTCGCACTGCCTTCGTCCCCTCCTCTCGCACTGCCTTCTTCCCATCCTCTCGCACTGCCTTCGTCCCCTCCTCTCGCACTGCCTTCGTCCCCTCCTTTCACACTGCCTTCATCCCCTCCTCTCTCACTGCCTTCTTCCCTGCTCTCACACTGCCTTCTTCCCTGCTCTCAAGGAGTGTCAAAGAATGTGCGTTTTGGACAAATGAAAGCTTTTTTATTTTATAGCAGTAGGAACTGCGAATCGGATCATTTCCGCAATTCGTCTCAGATTAAGAGATTCTCGAGCTTATCATATGTGTGGAACTTAAATAAACGCACGAACATTGGTGCGGTTTATTTATTTTTTGACGATTGAAAGAAAACGCCTTTCCTTCCCTTCCTTCCCTGTCCCTCACACTTACCTCCTCCCAAAGCCCCTCCACCCCCACAGACATGTCTGGGTGGCTGGGTGGTGTCCAGTATGACCAGTATGGTGGCGTTGTTTAGTATGACCCTTTTGAATGTGCTCTTTTAACTTACCCAATTTCGTTCAAACCTGTACTCCTGCTATGCCTGGTGTTGGCTTAATGGTTGGAGTCGTGGGCTTTGGATCCCAGGGTCCTGAGTTCAAATCCAGCTCATCCGTGGAATTAATACCAGGTGGGGTTAAGTTGGCCTGTCATCCTAGCGAGGTTGGCAAAATGAGTGCCAGCATGCTGGTATACTGTGTCGGAGTGGTGACCCATCCAGGATTGTGCCCATTAGTCAAGGAGACTGCTTAGGCAGCACCAACGCTCTGCACAGAGTATGGTCCCAATCTCCTCCTCCTCCTCCTCCTCCTCCTGTGTTCCTGCTGGCATAAGGGGACCATCCCACCACCTCCACCCCCCCATACCCTCCCCATCTTAAAGCAATGGCTTGTATTCTCAAAATAAAGCATTGTTGAAAGCTCTAAGTTGTTGAAAACAAGTTGAAAACAACATTGTTGTAAAAAGCTCTAAAATGGTAAAATATAGTTGGGGGCTGGACAGATACTGACACACTCACACTATGGAGGTGGGTACTTTGAGACCTTGTCGGTCTCCGTTCAACTTCCTGAAACCCACCCAACGTGTGGAGAGAGCACCCAACAGCAACTTGCGCACACACACAGTCATACACACACGTGGATACTTTGAGAGCTTGGAGGGCTCCATTCCACCTTCTGAAACCGGCAGATGGAGATAAAAACCAACGAACACACACACACACACACACACACACACACACACACACACACACACACACACACACACACACACACACACACACTTGCAAACCCCATCTCCCACGACGTGGTGAACAGGCAAATAAGAAGCAGGAGTCTTTCATTCAAAGAGTGGTGAATACATTGAATTGTCTCACTGCAAGGGGACTGACCATGGAGTCAGTGGGTAGTTTTAAAAGTTAGTTGGGTTGGTATCTGGAAGTAGTGAAGATGTAAGAATACTAAGATGTTGATGCAATTGCTCAAGCTTAATGGGCCTAATGGTTTCCTGTTCCTCCAGCATTGAAATTCGTTGTAAGTCCTCAAAACCAGTCGATAGAATCAACTGCAAAATGAGCAATCAAACAAAATCCGCAAAAAAGAAATCTACAAAACAGCTTGAATACATTGAATCCATCCATTCATCGGGACCATACTCTGTGCAGAGCGTTGGTGCTCCCGAAATAGTCTCCTTGGCTATTGGACACAATCCTGGACGGGTCACCACTCCGACGCAGTATACCAACAAGCTGGCAATCATTCTTCTGACCTTAGAAGGATGACAGGCCGAGTTAACCCCACCTGGTATTAATTCAACAGCCAAGTGGGATTTGAACTCAGGATCATAGGATCCAAAACCCATACAAATGATTAAGCTAACACCAAGCATACACATTGAATCCCCAGGCAAAAATAGCATTCGTTTCCTGCAGTAATTCTCTGAAGACGACTGTAGTAGGACCTGTTATCAACTATAGTATATGAGAGTACTACTCTCATACACTATAGTTGTAACTGTAGCATTTTTTTCCTGCTCCAAAAGTGAATTGGCACAAATTCAATATACAGTGGAGTCTCAGTATTATGAACAAATATATTCCATTGAAGAAAGCTCATTATAACGAAAATTAGTTTTCAGCAGAACTGTAAAAAGGGGCACACATGATCAATCGATGCATCCACTCCACTCCACCTCAACCCACCCCGCACCCCCCACTTTCCTCCGGGGCTTGCGATGCTTCAAACATGAACACACGACTGCATTTATAATAAGATCCGAAATCAAAGAGATATATATATATATATATATATATATATATATATATATATATATATATATATATATATATATATATATATATATATATATATATATCTACAAAGATACAATCAAATTTCAAATAGGCCAACCCCACACGAATATCAACCTGCTGGGAAGACAGAGGGGACATCATATGCAAATCCCTTGCCAACTGTATTTTATCTCATCAGGCTTGAGATAGAAACATACATTTTCGTTTGATATCATGAAATGTCCAATAACATCGACCCTAATCCTGATATCAAGGGGCACGGCATGTCCACCTCAATGTGCTATCACGACATGAAATGTACAGCACAACAAACATGAGCACACCACCATATTGACCACTGTTGTTATTATTCGTGAATGAACTGTATTTTGGACCTGGATTCAAATATAAAATTGGACCGCTGGTTGCATGTGTCGTGATTCATGAATCAGGCATGGCAGTGTGACAATTATAAAAGGGTACCGGTGACGTTTGCCTAATATTTGCGAAAGACATCACGAGATGTTTAAGATCCACCAGCAGTGACCAATACAGACGGGTCTCCAGGTTAATGTCCCAAACAACAGGTGGCATAGCCGCTGATATCACGACCAGGGTGACAGTTTCGATCCGTGTCTGGAATCAGAGCCATACTCGATAGTTGACCGGCGTGTCGGCTATCTCCGAGTTATCCTGCTAAACGTATTGAGTAATTATCTGCAGACAAGTGTGGTAGGACCTGTTACCTACTGTAGTATATGAGAGTACTACTCTCATATACTATAGTTCTAACGAGAATTTTTACCTGGGCTGTACACCTTTATAAACTGCGCATGAAGGCACCATATAATGAAATCACAAACTACAGATCCTCATTTGCCTAGATCAACACACATCATGCAGTATCAACACAAGTAAGAGCATCTCATGCACAAAATCATTGGCATCCAACTGACTGTAATTTCTCACGTTACAGCTAGATGTGAAAGCACATCACTGCACAATTTGCACGACGTGCCACCAACACATCGTCTAACAGCATGAAACGGTGCAAGTGTGGTGAAGTGTCCTCATGGCACGAATCTACAGTACGTACAAACAATTATGGTAAACACAAGGTCACCAAGTTGGCACACTACTCCTCACTCAGCCTGGCCTTGAATTACCAGGATTGTGCCCAATAGCCAAGGCGCCTGCTTCGGCAGCACCAATGCACTGCACAGAGTCTGGTCCCAACGGATGGACAGATGGAAACTACATATTGAAGTTGGCCTCTAAAGACAGTTGCTGATTGGACCCTCCATCATGCAAAGTCTTTCCTTGGCACATCTGAACTTTTATTAACCTGCAAGGTCTTCATCTGCAGCTTGTTTTGAATACCCCTCTGAGGTGGTACTGTTGCTCAAACCTTGCTCAGCTTCAGATTGTAGAAATGAAAGCCTTTAAGAATCTAGAACTCCAAAAAAATCTAGAATGACTGTTCATCTCCACTCATTCATTCCTAACCAACTTCCACAGTCTCTCCAATCTCATTCCTTCCTCCAGAACTTCAAGACAGGTGTCCACCAACATCTCAAGTCATCTCCCATCTAAAACCATCACCTATGCTACCCCCATTACACCCCCACCCCACATCACAAGGCCATCCCTTTCCAAGTTTCCAGTGTTTTTCTTCCTGAAAGTTTACGGCTGAATTCCTTGTGTCTTCCCCTAGCCGTCATTCTTCTCCACATCCCTTATTTCTCCAAGTTTCCATCTATTCTATTCTGTCTCTTGGCAACCCTGTTGTTGGTGTGCCCCCTCCTCTCCTTCTATTGTTCCTTTTGTTCTGTTACGTCCTGATCCATCCTCTGTTATAGTTCCTCCACGAGCCTCGACTTTGTACAGAAAAAAATATTTTGGGATTTTTTTTTCTTCTGCTACCACTCTATACCTGGCCGTCACAGAAATATTTGTAACAAAAGCGTTAGCTCGTTTATGGAAGATTTTCCCTTGGGATTATACAAGGTAATAAATAATTTTATGATTGCGACGTCTAACAGACGTCATTGTCGAGGCCTTTTGACAAAAACTTTTTCCCATTTGCTGGCCTCTTGCTATAAACAAATTGAATTTCATACATCTCTTCATTGGAAATGTGTAACGGGTAATGGTGACCTTGTGAAGGTTACAACAAATCAACTTCATTTGCATTCGGCTGGTTGTTTATGTTGGCGCCATCTATCTTTTCTGCCCCCTTATCTTATTGGGAGCATACTTGCTCCCAATAAAAAAATAGTGAAAGAGAGATTAAGGTGGATGATAGGAGAAAGAAAACTGGCTCTGAAAGTTAGATAGGAGTTGGGGAGGGTCTTAGGAAAGACGTATGTATGGTGCATACTGAAGCGGAGTGGGAGTTGATTAGGTGGGAGTCATATTTCAGGGATCATGAACCATGCTCCACACAGAGTGTCAATGCTGCTGAAGCAGTTACTATGGCTGGGGTTACAATCCTGGATTAATTTCCAATTCCACACAGGAAGTCAGAACCTGAATATGGAATTTGTTCATAATGCAGGCAACAACTCGCCGACTCTTCAAGATGGACACCATGAGATGTTTAACGTCCACCAACTAATGCCAGTAGATGGGCCACCCAGTTTAACATCTATCCGAGGGACGGCACACACATTGATGAATCACCATGCCTGTGGAACACCTGGGTGACAGTTCATAGCTGGGCCAGGGTTCAAACCCAGGTTAGATAGCTTAGAGACAAGTGTGCACACCTCTATGCCACCCTACCAGGTCTGTCATATTTGCATTTGCAATAAATAATCACGTCTGCTTGTAGAAACGAATATCTTTACAAAATCATGATATTTCTACGATTGATCACAATAGTGTGAGTATTGTTTTTATTCAATGGGTTTGACTTCTGAATTTTAACCTGGTGACTGCAGTTTCAAATCATGAACCTACTGGAGAGGAAATGGCAAACAACCCAGCATATTCCATTACAAGTGGCTACTTCTTTCGTTCGTAATCCCCTAATATGAAGGATATCTTGGTTTAGCTCACATTTCATCAAAAAAAAAGTAGATCACACTATATATATCCTGAATTTAAAACTCAATATTTATGCATTGGAACATACCCTGAACATGAAGCCATGAACCATCAACAATCCCCAAAACAAGAATGAACAGGTTCAAAAAATGAAAACCAATAAAAATCAACAGTTAAACGGCTTCATGAAACAGTAAAAGCAATCAAATAAGCAGTTGTTTGTGTACGATGTTCACAGACTGTTTGTAATGCACTTTGAGAATAACCTCGGTCGGCCGCACGTATCGTGGCGAATGTGTGGCCTCCGACCCAGCGCCGCTCTGTCCAGAGAGCCACCGCCTTAGTTAAGCGTTCCTTAATTATTGTTTTATTTTTCAGAGCAATTTAGCTAATGAGCCTTACTCCAATGCATCATAAGGGGTCGTTAAATGCCCTGGCAGAGCTTGGTGTGATGGCCATTGATGGCTCATTACTCTGGATTGTGTGACGTTTGACTCCTCCTGCACGATGAAAGGCCATGGCAAAAATCCACTGCTGTTGCCACCAATGCATGGGGCCTGCCAAGGCGGCGATCATCTGTTTATTTTTTTTTTTTTCTTCATGATGTCTTCACCAGTTTGACAAGAACCCCATCGACCTTTCGCTTAACGACTTGGTGCACGGCCATAGAGAGATGCTGGATTCACGTTTGTCATGGCTCTGGAGCTTGCAAAGGATGCACATCTGGGACTCGAGAGTAAGCACCCAACGAAGTATTCTTGACAGGTCTCAAAGAAGGTACCGTGAATCACACCAACACTGGGAAGGTGATTACATGTGGGTGAACAGCAGTGTATGGTGTTTAACCTGGAGGACAAGTGGGGCTTGTTTTAACCTCTATAATTTTTTGGCCACAATATTTGTCATCGATTATTTCACTCATTAACATATTTCTTTTCTTTTGGGGGAGAGGAGGGTGTGAGGGAGAGGGGGGTCTGGCTGTAATTCAATTCTAATCTCCTTTTCCTGGTTCCATCTCAGCTTCTGCTTCTCTAAGTTTTGGTTCCATAAGCCTTTCCTTGTTGGTTTTTCACAGACTTGGATTTGTCTCCTGCTTTTGTTTGCACCTGTCTTGCTTTGATGGCTTGAGGTAGAAAAGACTGTTGGCAGTTCCTGCTTGGACTTCCCTCTGTAAATATATTGACCACTGTCCCACGGCCATTTTCAGGTTGTGGTGGCCTATGGATGATGAAGAAACATAGGGGCAATGCCCCTGGGCAGTTGTCTGGTAGCGGCTGGATAAGGTAACGAGGGAACCACTGATAGGCATGGATGACCCACAAAATATATAATGAAGAAGAAAGTAAATACCAATGGATTTTTTTTTAATGCAGTGAACAAACTTTGGTACATCATGGATGATAAAGGTTGTGGTCAAGTTTCATCGGAATTGTGATTGTAGTTTCGGAGAAGAAAGCAAATACATATTTTGGGGGACAAACCCCCCTTACACCCCCTTAGACCCCGATTTTTCTAATGTCGTGAACAAATGTTGGTACATCACTGGTGATGAAGGTTGTCATCAAGTTTCATCGGAATTGTGTGTGTCGTTTCTGAGAGGAAAGCAAATGCGTATTTTGGGGGGCAACCCCCCCATGCTCTGTAGACCCCCTTCAGACCCCGATTTTTTTATTGCCGTGAACAAACTTTGGTACATCACAGGTGATGAAGGTTGTGGTCAAGTTTCATTAGAATTGCATGTGTAGTTTCTGAGAAGAAAGCAAATACCTATTTTGGGGGGCAACCCCCATAGACCCCCTTCGGGCCCGATTTTTTTTATTTTTTTTATTTTTTTTTTTAATGCCATGAACAAGCTTTGGTACATACACAGTAATGAACGTTGTGGTAAAAGTTTCATTGAAATCGTTTGTGTAGTTTCAGAGAAAAAGTTGCAAGTACAGTATATGTGGACGGACAGACGGACTGACGACACGACATCCTTTAAGCTCCCGGAACTGTGTTCCGGGTGAGCTAAAAATGTATTTGAAATCGTCATAGATAAAATGTGTTTGTGTCTGTTTTATGTGTGTGTGTGTTTGTCTGTGATTGTGGACCCACTGTTTGGAGAGGTTCTGACCTGAAACCCTCCATGAAGAACAAAGCTCAGCTTATGATCCAGGCAGTCAGAAAAAAGGTCGCTCACAAGCTCCTAATGATCTTACTTTAGATGTACAAATATTTTTAGATTTGCTATTAAAATAAAGATGAGTAATGTCGGACCCCAACATTTGTGGTTCTGCTATCCGCGGACTCTGCATATTCACGGTTCAAAAATGTGACCTGCTTCTACATTTACAGCCCTGTGCTTCACATATTCGTGTTTTTTTTTTGTGTATTCACAATTTTTCTGACCTGCTTCTACATTTGCGGCTTTATTCCTTATGTATTTGCAGTTTTTCGTGGGTGTATTAATGGGTTTTCTGACCTGCTTCTACATTTGCGGCCTTATTACCTTCGCATTCTGCGAAAGGTTATGTTTTGGTCGCTGTGTATTTATTTATTTGTGAATATGTGTGTTTGTTTGTTATTCGCATAACTCAGAAAGTATTAAACCGAATTGCATGAAATTTGGTGGGATGATTCGTGAGTATCCAACGACGATTTGATTACATTTTGGGAGCGATCGGGTCAAAGGTCAAGGTCAAGGTCATGAAAAGGTCAAAAACACTTTTGAGCATAACTTCCTTCATAATACAGCTATCGACATGCATCCACCGCCATATTGTTCCATGACGAGATACCTTTTGGATATGTAGTGTCAGATTTGACGTAATGTCATCGGAAGTGTGTCTAAATGACGTCACAAGATGACGTAAATTTTCAATTTTCGATCTCATCAGTTTTGATCATACCGTTTTGTAGGACTTACCTTAAGGATGTCACACACCAAATTTGACTTCGATCGAACTGACCGTTATGACGTCATTGACGTTTGAACATGATGTTTTTCAATTGTGGCTAAAATGTCCTGATATTGTACATTCAAATATCTATATAATTTATAAAGCAAAGTCTCACAAATCCAGGCATTAGGATCAGTACCAAAATATCTGTTTATTTATGGACAGGTTTTGCCAATTAACTCTGTAGTCAAGGTCAAGGTCACACTCAAGGTCAAAATATACTTGTAGGCATAGCTTCAGATCTAATAGAGCTATTGACATGAAACCAACGTTAAAACGTTCAGTGAACCACGAGCTTTCAGAATGGTAGTCCCTGATTGGACGTGACGTCCCCAGAAGTGCGTCAAAAGATGACGTCATTTTTCAACTTTTTAATTTTTCAGTGTTTATCATTCCATTTTGTTGGACTGCCTTCAAGGAAGTTAAACACCAAATTTGACGTCAATCGGACTGACGGTTGTGACGTCATGGACGTTTTAAAATGACGTTTTTCAAATGTGCCCGGAAAAAAGTTGCGGCGGCAAAGGTATGTGCTCTACCGAGTGCCCGTTCTAGTTCCTCATGTATTTGCAGTTTTTCGTGGGTGTATTCATGGTTTTTCTGACCTGCTGCTACATTTGCAGCCTTATTAACCTCCGCCATCGAAGATCGGAGGTTACTGTTTTCACCCCTTTCTGTTTGTTTGTTTGTTTGTTTGTGAACAGTATTACGGAAAAACTCCTCGACGGATTTCGACGAAACTTGGTGGGGGGGTTAGGTATGGTCCAAGGATCATGTCATTAGATTTTGGACTCAGTCCAAAATCCAATATGCCCGCTATGGCGGCCATTTTGAAAAAATATTTTAATTTCTTTTTTTTGCATTTCTACATGTTTTAAGTGATTTCCAACCCTGCCCCCCCAAAAAAATTTTTTTTAGGGAAAA
Organism: Eptatretus burgeri; assembly: GCF_056783735.1. NCBI lineage: Eukaryota > Metazoa > Chordata > Myxini > Myxiniformes > Myxinidae > Eptatretus > Eptatretus burgeri. Next base: position 69,553,207 of record NC_140966.1, read on the forward strand.
CAAACATTTTTTGCAACTTTTTTTTTCAACAAAATTTCGATTTTTTTTTTTTTTTTTTTTTTTTTTTTGCATTTCTACATGTTGTAATTGATTTACAACAAAAAAACATGCCAAAATTATAATTGTGGCTGATTTTGGAACTTCAGGTGGATATACCCACATAAAATCAATTTCTGTCTCAAGGAATCTAGTTATGACGAATGAATTGAGTATGTAAAAGTTAAAAGTAAAAAGGAAAGTTGCAAACTATAACTCTGTGAGCACTGTTGACGTGCTCACATAGGAGAATGGTGAGCAATGTGGCACCAACATTTTTGCACTTTCCTGCACCGTTTTGGCTGTATTTTGGGAACATACATGTACATATATGTTCTTCTTCTTCTTTTGCTGCTCCCTTTAGGGGTCGCCACAGCGGATCATCCGTTATGATCCGCATACTGATTTGGCACAGGTTTTATGCCGGATGTCCTTCCTGACGCAACCCTGGTCGCCTCTTATGACGCAGGGATAAGGATTGGGTTTCGCCATGATTCCGGGCTGACCTAAACCCTCTCATAGCATGACCGAGCGCCGAGCTCCCGTCCTCAAGCGATCCTCCAACCCAAGCCTCCGAGAAGCCGGATTACAGGCGCACGCCACTACGCCCGATATATACACACACACACACACACACACACACACACACACACACACACACACACACACATACACACATATGTACTGGATCTATACTTGTCTCACACAGAATCTATGAACACGTCTGCCAACGACCCATGTTTTATATACAAATATCTTCCAGTATTCGTCTGTATGTCCATGTGTGTGAGATGTGTTTGCGTGGCAGCTCCACTCCAAACCTTAGATGCTGTAAAAAAAAAAAAATCCCATTGCTTGTCATTTTTGTCGTCATCGGTCACAACTTGTCAAACCAACACAATCACGACATTTCACAACACAAAGCTGTTACTCTTTTAGAAGTTAAACAAGGCTCATCGTGGAGTTGAACAAACATCATACATGGAGGACAAATATGTGAATAGACAATGGACAAGTACATGTAGTCTATTGAATCTGAACCTGGATTTGAAGCATCATGAGCCATTGGTTCAGATGTCAATGCTAAAAAGGTGAATTTGGGGTACTTTTCTCAGATGAGAGAGTAAAGTGGAGATATAGGAGTTTGAGGACATTGGCTTGTGTGTATGGTAGGTAGCTTGTATGTGGATGGGTGTATGATATCACTGTGGTTTGTGCAGTGCAAACATGATTGGTCGAATGGCCTCCTCCTGCGCCAAAGTTCCTTGTGTAACCTTGTGTATCATTGTGTTGTGTATTTGGAACCACCTATCTCCTCCAGCCATCTCCACTGTTACATAACGTTTTTGTTCTTTTGTTTGCAACCTGTGGCTGCTGGTTGCATCATTTTCTGGAAGTGCAGATGTGCTGCTGATTCACTCATTTTGCTGACCTTGGAAGGATGACAGACTGAGTCAACCCTACCTGATGTTATCTCAACAGAACAACAGGGGCTCAAACTCAAGACCCTAAGATCTTAAGCCAGCCACCTTAACTGTTGAGCCAACACCAGGCAACTGTTACATAACAATCAACAGACAGAAACCAAAGCAATGACACCTCCTTTCCTGACTTGATTTCCTCAACTCCACTCATGTAGTCAGCATGTAGCTCTCAATGGAATCCTTTCATCACTCTCAATCGATGCTGGAATACCCCACGGCAGCATATTGGGTCCAACCATGTTCCCTAATATACATTAATAACCTCGTCATTGTTGGAGAAATCTCTATTTTACTCTTCGCAGATAAGTATGCGTAATGTCATCGAGCTCCTTTCCACTGACAGGCCAACAATAGCTGCTTACAACTCCCTGCTGACCTGAAAAGGATCATATTCTGGTCAAACATCTGGTAGACATCATTAACTCCAGGAAAATCTCACATTCTCACCATGTCTCAAGATCGTCAAGGCAATCCACCTCTTTATTTTAACAATCAACCACTGGAAAAAGTTCAGTCTCTCAAACGTCTCGGCCTCCACCATCAGCTTCAACATCTCTTGGAAAGACCGATATCAAAGCTTGCCTCCAAAGCCAGCTGCAGAATCGAGATCCTCCATTTTGCCAGGTCCTTAGTAAATGTGAAGTTCTCACAGCCTGCAAGGCCTTAGTCCATAGCTCAATGAAGTCCTGCTAACTCCTGGATGCTATGGAATCCACAATTCTAAACGTTGGCATTTCCCACAAAGAAGCAGAAACACAGGGCCGACCTGCTTTCTCATCACAGACATGTCGGCGGCCTCTGTTTCCTCCTGCCTGTCATCAGGTCTTGTTTCCTCCTCTCTCATCCATTACCCCGTCTCCCTTCCAGTTTGCACGTGTTTTTTGCAGCTTGTTAATTTGCAACTCACTTATTAACTTCCCAGATTCCAGGCTTACTGCTCACCTCCATTTCTTTCATTTGCAGAACCCCCTTCCTCAGCCTTTTCAAACCCAATCTTCTATGGAGGACAAAAATTGGCAAAGCATATTCTTCTCGGGCCATATTACATCCCGACCTGTGATCATTGCTATCCTCATGAACCCCCTTCCCTCTCACCAACCCATGCTCGCAAGTTACTACATTTCCTTCCCTGGTCTTTCTCCTCTTCCTGCTCATTCATTCCTTTGTGTGTATGTGTTATCCCATTGCCCCCACTGTCATCCCCCAATGTCCTGTTGATTTCTACCTTGCTCATAGACATTGTGTACAAAATATCCCACCAAATATTATGTGGATAAAATTGTGGAATTATTTTTATTCCTCATTCACTTTTATCCTCCTTCACCTTCCCTTTCTTGTACACTTCCCTCTTTCTTCTTTCCCATTCCATATTTTACCTTTTCTTTCCCCAGCCCTTCATTTTTTTTTTTAAAAACACAAGATTCCCCCTTCCCCATGCATAATATGCACTATCATGTAGTTGACTTTTGGTCCATTAATTAATACGATTAATAGATGCCATCCGTTTAACAATGATCGTTGAAAGGTGCTCACCTGATTTATCTTTAAATATAAATTCCCCATCCGATGCTTGATGCTTAACCCGAGGGCCAAGGTCACGATCTCCAAAATGAATGCTCCAGATTGAGATGTGCAATGCATTTCATTTTCTGATTTTAAAATTCTGGACAGCAATCTCAACGGCACCTTGTGTGTGCTCAAACCAATAGTTCCCACATTGCTGTTACTTATCATCGAAATTGAGGAAATGTGCCTGGTTATCATCTGTCATTGCAAACCATGGCCTGCAGAAGGTCAATGCTGCACAATGTTATGCAGGTTGAAAGACTATCAAGTTAGGACTCACTTTATTTACTTTTATCTTGGATTAAAGGTTTGATCACCTCAAATGTGCCATGAAGTTTGTGTGCATACTCACCACCATTAAGGAATCACCATAGTGGTAAATTATTATGGGCCGAATGGATAACTGCAGGCCTAACTCTATCGGGAGTGATGCGGAGTTTACCGGAGATTTGGTCAGAGTGGTCACAGTGCAAAGACTTCGTACTGTGACAAATCGGTTGGTATGTAACACCTGTGACAGACTACAGATCAGAGACTGCTTAATATCGTTTACTGGGATACAAACTCTACCTGAGTAGTTTCTTTCTTTCTTTCATTATTACCTCCACCAGAAGTGGACAGAGGTTATGTTTTCATCCCTGTCTGTCTGTTGGGTCGCCGAAATAGGTGACCCTTATTGTCAGTAATTCTGTCTGTTTGTTTGGATGTTTGTTCGTTTGTCATCAGCATTATTGGTAGTAAACGTGGGCTGATTTTGACCAAACTCGGGTGGTAGGTACAATGGTACATCTTATGACTTAGTGCTTTGGAAACTGTGATGGTTGCTAGGGACGCTTTGGTTCCCTATTAACCGAAAAACCTTCAAAATCGGTACCGTTCACACGAAATAAATTCCGAAAGCCATTATTCCACGCAGGGTTATGAAATTTGGCACGAATGATCTACAGGTGATGCTCTATCAAATATATTCCGGTTTTTGTGATATATGGAATACTTTACCCGCAGCGCCCCCTACAATTAGGGTATGCGTGAAAATTGGCGAAAATTGAAGGCCCCCTAGCGACCAGGTGAGTGCATCGATACGAATGAAACTTTGCAGGTTCATGGTACTCAATGAGTACTACAACTTTGCCTCAGGACATATTGACCGATTTCGCTTAGGTCAGGGGTCAAAGGTCAATTAGTGCAAAAATCGATAATATACAAGAGCTGGAGGTGCCTTCGTGCCAAATGCTACTCCTCCTAGGGTTATGGTCGGATGGTCATGAAAATTCACACTAATCGTCTGGAATACATTGTGCACAAACGATCCAGCCGGATTTTCGATTTAGATCTTTGTTCACCCACAGCACCCCCCTCGAACTTTGGGGATTTCCGATTTCAAACCGCATTTTCGGTACTTTTCATTCAAATGGATACCGAGTAGTTTTCAGCAGATGGAACTGGATGAGATTTGATATGCATAATCTTAAGGTGATTCCCTATCCGCTATATGACATCCATTTTGCTCTATATCTTATAGTTTCCATGCTCGGCGACCCATCGCCGCCTACCGGCTTGTTTGTTTGTCTGTCTGACTGAACAGGATATCTCAAAAAGTTGTGGACGTATTTGGACGAAACTCGGTAGACAGGTTGGCTGTCTGACAAGGATGAATTGATTCGATTTTGTTGAAGATCCGAATCTGGATTCGGACACGATAATTATTTAATTTTTTTAAGTGATTCTTCACCATTGAGAGATGTGGAAGAATTACAACAAAACTTGGTGGAAGAGTTGGCTCGATGACAAGAACAAACCAATTCGATTTTGGTTCAGGTAAGCACATCCGGCCTATCAATGGGATACAAAATGTAAATTGTTCAGCCTGGCAGAGGTATGCGCTCCACTGAGTGCCGTTCTTGTTTCTTTCTGATATTCTACCCAAACACAGGTTCAGTGCCCATGGCCAGAATTGTACTGAGTGGTTAATTGCTTTGCCTTCCCAATGGTATTCAGGATAGGAATTTGGAACTTGGAGAGGGTGACAGCAATAAGTTGCCTACTTTTCTTGAAGCACACTGTGGGATCTGTTACATCTAACAAGGATTGCCAGTATACAAGAATCCCAGTTTAATGTCCATCCAAGGTAGGATGCCCACATTGATGCCTTGCCATACCTGTGAAACACCAGATTGACAGTTTATAGCTGGGCCGAGATTCAAACCCAGGCTAGACACCTGAAAGGCGAATGCACATACCTCCAGCCTATCCTGACAGCCACCTGAGCCATTTATATGTTAATAAATAAATATGTTTTTGTGTAGTATTAAATACAAGGTATGAGAACTGAGAGGGAATAATTATCATCTTGATATATAATACTCACTCACTCGCTTATCAAATATGTCATGATGTGACATTGTCACAGCTACCAGTTTCTTCCAGTCTGCTTGATTAAGTGCAGTTTTTTGCATCTTATAGAGACAGGCCTACATATTTGATTAGCCCCCATGATAATGTCCTTCTAATGTGTTTCCTTTTGGGTCACTCCCAGTCTGGTGGTGGTTGACTCAGGAAGGAGTTGTATGCTTCACTTTCAGAATGACGGTAGAGGTGGTCATATCATCTTATCTGCACTCAATCAATCAAGGTGGCTAAGTTGGTGTGCTCGGCTTGATATCTCACTTCGGCGTTGGTGATGTAATCCTGCCATGATATATGAAGGAGTCGTTGAACAGCTTTCTTGTTAAAAGCATTGATGCAGGCATTTATTGTGGCAGTTCTAGTCCAGGTTTCAGAGCTGTAGGTCAAGATCAAGGCTATGCATATTCTGCATAGCTGGAGTTTTGAGAAATTGGTGGATGGTGGCATTCCAGATGTTGGAGATTGTGATGCCAGGGTGGATTAAGCAATGGCAGCTCTTAATGAGCTCAGGCATCGAGCCACCTGACGAGGAGATGCAAGAGCCAAGATATTCAAACTTTGTTACTGTGTCCACTGAGAAGTCATCGTTGATACTAATTGTAGTTCATCAGGCTCAAGGCACTGTACCTTTGTTTTAGATAAGTGGCTATCGAAGTTGTGTGCCAAGGCAAGGATGTCAACTGTCACCACGTCATCAGCGAAGTCCAAGTCAGTGAATATATAGTTAGTACTGACGTTGACACTGCACTCATGGCCACCATTTTACAGTGTGGCATTCGTGATGTAATCCATTGCAGGAAGGAACAAGGTTGGTGCCAGTACATCTCCCTGTCATACCCCTCCATTCAGTAAAAATTTGTCAGACATTTGGTTCCGATTCGGACACAGCTTTCCGTGTTTGCATAAATAACCTGGATGAGTCAGATAATCTTGGTAGGAACTCCTAGGAATCAACGGCTTTCTTTTTTCAACAAAGGCAGCAAATGTTGGTTCAATGAATTCCCTTTGCTTGTCTGCAATGTCACGTAAGGTGAATAACAGCTTAATTGTTGAGCACTGTGCGGTGAAACCTGCCGGCTGGAGGTGACGTTGTTTGACCATGAGTTTTTGGATTCTGTTGACGATGATCTATGGAAAGGCTTTAGTTACCATCAGGAGAATGGCAATTATTCCCTTGTAGTTTCTACACTTTCTACAATCACTTGAATTTCAAGAAGTACATTTGATACCTCTTAACCATTACTCAGAAACCTTTTCTTTTCCCAGATTTCACAGAAGAGATTGTGAATTATAGAGACCGTTTCCTGATCTGCATACTTTAGGATATAAAGCAATTTCTAATAAGAGCAAAAACAATAGTAATAGCATTCTTAATTTGTTTGTTTATTTATTTTATTTATATATTCTTATATTGCTTCATCAAACTTTGTTTTTAAGCCTATCAGGGAGTGCGCTAGTACTATCTATGTAGGGATGGCGTGGAAAAAAATGTTGGTCCCACCCGCTACATACAAAACTAAAGTTGGAGTATCTTCTCTAAAAAAATGTTGCTTTGGTTACATATGAGAGACTATCTGGTCTGTTAAACTGATTTTCAAGGCAGGGATCACTTTTCAGTACTCCAGACCATGACAAAAGCAAAAAAATGAGGGAAAAAGCAACATCGGTCAAAACCGGCAAATCTTCTTCTCGTTCACAATCACCACCACCACCATCATCATCATCATCATCATCGGAACTAGCAATCAGAGATTGCAGACCCCTCGCCATTTGGTGTGGTGTATTTTGTATGGCGTTTGTGTACTGGTGTGTTACATAATTAATAAGAGACATAATTAGAACTGCCACTTTGTTGCTGGCAGTGATGACCGGGTACCAAGACGTCCCGCTTTGATGCAACCCTGCTTTGATTGGACATCTGATCCTGACCCATAAAACGATTTTCATTATTATTCAATTTAATTGAGAATGGGATTAAAATAAATTCAATTCAAATCAAATGGAAGACCAAATAGGTACAGTCCTGCATTGGAGTCATCAGAAGTAGCCCAAACAAGCAAAAAGCAAAGATGACGTCATCAGGAGCAACCTGGATAGGGTTCGCATTTCAGCTGTTACTCCTCAACCATCAAACCCATCCAGGCGCAGCAAAGTGATTCACGATAGTCATGTATTTCCGATAGTCATGTATTTCCGATTGTCATGTATTTCTGACAGTCATGTATTTCTGACAGTCATGTGTTTCTGATAGTGATATGATTCTGACAGTCATGTGTTTCCGATAGTCATGTGTTTCCGATAGTCATGCGTTTCCGATAATAATGTGTTTCCGATAGTCATGCTTTTCCGATTGTCATGGATTCCCTATAGTCATCTATTCCCAATCATCATGTGTTTCTGATAGTCATGTATTTCCGAATGTCATGTATTCCAGGTAGTCATGTATTTCCGAAAGTCATGTGTTCCCGATCGTCATGTTTTCCCAATAGTCATGCGTTTCTGATCGTCATGTGTTTCCAATAGTCATGTGCTTCTGATAGTCATGAATTCCCGATAGTCATGGATTCACGATGGTCATGTGTTCCCGATAGTCATGGAGGTCTGATTGGTATTCCCGATAGCCATGCATTCCCGATATTCATGTATTTCCGATAGTTATGGATTCCCGATAGTCACGTGTTTCTGACAGTCACGTGTTTCTGACAGCCATGTATTCCCGATATTCATGTGTTTCCGATAGTCATGGATTCCCGATAGTCATGGATTCACGATGGTCATGTGTTCCCGATAGTCATGGAGGTCTGATTGGTATTCCCGATAGCCATGCATTCCCGATATTCATGTATTTCCGATAGTTATGGATTCCCAATAGTCACGTGTTTCTGACAGTCACGTGTTTCTGACAGCCATGTATTCCCGATATTCATGTGTTTCCGATAGTCATGGATTCCCGAGAGTCATGTGTTCCCGATAGTCTTGGAATCCCTATAGTCATGTATTCCCGATGGTCATGGATTCCCAATAGTCATGTGTTCCCGATACTCCTGAAATTCTGATAGACATGTGTTTCCGAGAGTCATGTGTTTCCGATAGACATGTATTCCCGATGGTCATGTATTTCTGATAGTTATGGATTCCCGATAATCAAGTGTTCCTGATAGTCATGTGATTCCAGATGGTCATGTGTTTCCGATAGTCATGTATTTCTGATAGTCATGTGCTTCTGAAAGTCATGGATTCACGATAGTCATGTATTCCCGATTGTCATGTATTTCTGACAGTCATGTATTTCTGACAGTCATGTGTTTCCGATAGTCATATGCTTCCGATAGTCATGTATTTTTGATATTCATGTGTTTCCAATTGTCATGGATTTCCAATAGTCACGTATTCCTGATAGTCATGTATTTCTGACAGTAATGTGTTTCCGATAGTCATGTATTCCCGAGAATCATGTTTTTCTGATAGTGATGGATTCCCGATAATCCTGAAATTCTGATAGACAAGTGTTTCCAATAGTCATGTTTTTCTGATAGTGATGGATTCCCGATAGTCCTCAAATTCCGATAGACATGTATTTCCGATAGCTTCCGCTCCAGCGCAACATTTTTCCCTTGATGTGATGTCGCACACAAACATGGAAGTGAGCAGGAAGCCTATCATTTACATGACGTTTACATGAAACACATGACTATCAGGAATACATCGCTCTACGTTCTGCACCACTATTTTGATAACCATGCTTCGATTGAAGGCAAAATATGTTGATTTTTATATAAATAGTATAAATGTAATCGTTTTTTACTGTTACATATTTCTTACTGATGAAACTTGAAAACTCCATCTGACATTTCATGCAACCAAGGACACTGATTTGTGTATCGAGAGTGAGGATCCTTGACTTAAATGAGCATAACAAAGGGACAAAAATGTCAACATTTTTAATATTTGGAAACCCAAAAGTGCCACGTGAATAAACTTGAGTTTAATGTAACCGTTGTTTTTATTTGCATTGCGAGCTTACCCCATCCTCAAAATAAGCACCAACACGCTTATACTCACATTCTGTGCTTCTAAGAGCAAACCAGGCAGTAAAATAAGATGGTATTGCTGTTTATAGAGCATCTAGACAGCATGCAGTACCATTGACTACCCTGAGAGATGATTGCAGAGTTTCTGTTGATTGTACTAGATCTGGTCCTGACCATATTCTGTCATAGCTAGAAAAGTCGAAGCTGGTAGCACATGTTAAAGATCTTTCTGCAGTAGGGTCTGGCTTCATAAGGACTGAGGTATTGACCATGGCTACAGATTACGCTGTTCACCTCGGGAAGTGTTAAGAAAGATGACCAGAGCCATGCAGTGCCTCCACAACTTCATGGACAGATGGCCTGAGCTGTGCGTGGTAAAACCATCAAGTTTATCTGAGCTGTGCGTGGTGAAACCATACAGTTTATCTAAGCTGTGCATGGTAAAACCATTAAGTTTATCTGAGTTGTGCGTGGTAAAACCATCAAGTTTATCTGAGCTGTGCGTGGTAAAACCATCAAGTTTATCTGAGCTGTGCCTGGTAAAAGCATCAAGTTTATCTGAGCTGCACATGGTAAAACCATCATGTTTATCTGAGCTGCGCATGGTAAAATCATGTTTATCTGAGCTGTGCTTGGTAAAACCATTATGTTTATCTGAGCTATGCGTGGTAAAACCATCAAGTTGATCTACTCTGTGCGTGGTAAAACCATCATGTTTATCTGAGCTGTGCGTGGTAAAACCATCAAGTTTATCTGAGCTGTGCGTGGTAAAACCATCATGTTTATCTGAGCTGTGCGTGGTAAAACCATCATGTTTATCTGAGCTGTGCGTGGTAAAACCATCAAGTTTATCTGAGCTGTGCGTGGTAAAACCATCATGTTTATCTGAGCTGTGCGTGGTAAAACCATCAAGTTTATCTGAGCTGTGCATGGTAAAACCATCATGTTTATCTGAGCTGTGCGTGGTAAAACCATCATGTTTATCTGAGCTGTGCGTGGTAAAACCATCATGTTTATCTGAGCTGTGCGTGGTAAAACCATCATGTTTATCTGAGCTGTGCGTGGTAAAACCATCATGTTTATCTGAGCTGTGCGTGGTAAAACCATCATGTTTATCTGAGCTGTGCGTGGTAAAACCATCATGTTTATCTGAGCTGTGCGTGGTAACACCATCATGTTTATCTGAGCTGTGCGTGGTAAAACCATCATGTTTATCTGAGCTGTGCGTGGTAAAACCATCATGTTTATCTGAGCTGTGCGTGGTAACACCATCATGTTTATCTGAGCTGTGCGTGGTAAAACCATCTTTATCTGAGCTGTGCGTGGTAAAACCATCAAGTTTATCTGAGCTGTGCGTGGTAACACCATCATGTTTATCTGAGCTGTGCGTGGTAAAACCATCTTTATCTGAGCTGTGCGTGGTAAAACCATCAAGTTTATCTGAGCTGTGCGTGGTAAAACCATCATGTTTATCTGAGCTGTGTGTGGTAAAACCATCATGTTTATCTGAGCTGTGCGTGGTAACACCATCATGTTTATCTGAGCTGTGCGTGGTAAAACCATCATGTTTATCTGAGCTGTGCGTGGTAAAACCATCATGTTTATCTGAGCTGTGCGTGGTAACACCATCATGTTTATCTGAGCTGTGCGTGGTAAAACCATCAAGTTTATCTGAGCTGTGCGTGGTAAAACCATCAAGTTTATCTGAGTTCTGCGTGGTAAAACCATCATCAAGCTTATCTGAACTGTGCATGGCAAAACCATTAAGTTTATCTGAGCTGGTTAGAGCACGTTGTGCATCAGAAGAATCTGTAACAAACTACCTCAAATAACGGGACCATATTCGAACCAAATACAATATAAAGGACAAACCACAGCTTATCTATGATGCTCATGAGAAGGGCATCAAAACAGAATACAAGCGGCCTAATGTTGTTGGAGGTAGAGGATATCAACCACAAGCTGTCGTGGCTGAAAGAAGCAAGACCGTTTCCATTAGTGCAGTGATTAATAATAGGGAAAATCAGATACAACCTTTCTTTGTTTTTCCCAGACAGTGAATGGTACCAGACTTAATGCAGGGGAAAACTGTTGGTGCTGATGGAATCCTGACACAGACAGGATGGTTAAATTCCCAGGTTTTTAGAGACTATCTATATGCAGGACCAATTCATTCCCCTCACTGAAGGAGATGATATTTCATTTGGGTCTGCTTGTTACTTGCAAAATCGAAGAATTTTCAATGATATTGGTTAGTTGATTTTGTTATTCTGTCTGTTTGTCTGTTTATCTGTCTGTCTGTCGCCTGTAGGTCACAATTCAAAACCGATCGTCATGAAACTTTGTCAAGTTGTGGAGGTAGACTCAACTGAGAAGCCTGTTGATTTTGAGGTCAAAAGTCATCTTGACGTAAAATTTCTGAAATCGTCATTTTTCATCCGATTGACTTGAAATTTGAACAAGATTTGCACATTGCATTATTGAATTAGGAAACCAACTATGTTTGAGGTCAAAAGGTCAAGATCAATTCAAGGTCAAATGTCTAAAAGCATCAAATTTTATTTGAAAAACAATCAATTTTTCATTTGATTCACTTGAAATTTGAACAACATTTGCGCATTGTGTTACTGAACTGGGAAACCAACTATTTTTGAGGTCACAAGGTCAAAGGTCAACTCAAGGTCAAGCTTCTAAAAACATCAAATTTTATCTGAAACATCGTCAATTTTCATCCAATTGACTTGAAAATTAAACAGCAATTGCATAGTATATCGCTGAACTTGGAAGACAATTATTTTTGATGTCAAAAGGTCAAAAGTCAACTGAAGGTCAAACAAAATCATCAATTTCAATCTGAAAAAAAATCATTTTTCATCCGATTGACCTGAACTTTGATTAAAATTGTGAATTTTAATCTTAATGAAATGGACAATTTCATGTATCCATGGCAACCTTTGCAGAGGGAGGTGTATCTTGCAAGTATCGTGCTCAACACAATGTCTTTTCCTCGATTACTTACGAAATCTAAAGATTTCGGAAGTATATTGATCACTTCTGTTTCTGTTTGTTTGTGTGTTTGTTACTTACGAAATCTAAAGATTTCGTAAGTATATTGATGCCTTCCATTTCTGTTTGTTTGTTTGTTTGTTCGTTTGTTTGTTTGCTTGTAGGCACGATAACTCGAGAACGGAAGAAGCTACCAATGTCAAATTACACCCCATGATTCAGGAGGCTGATGGCTAGTGCTGATAAGATTTTGGTCAAAATCGGTCAATGGGCAAGGTCACAGTGAGTGTCAAACATCCAAAAAATGATAACTCGAGAACGCAAGAAGCTTCCAATGTCAAATTACACCACGTGATTCAGGAGGGTGGTGGCTAGCGCTGATTAGTTTTGGTCAAAATTGGTCAAAGGTCAAGGTCACAGTGAGGTCAAACATACAAAACATTCGATTTTTGATGGTTTGGTACAGAATCATCTTAGAAACTTCTGGTTTGTGTCGCTACCTTCTCAAGAGACAGCTTTTATGAGACAAGGTCAGAGGTCAAGTTGACGATTTCGTAAGTACCAGTCTATGACTGCTTGTTTGTTTGTTTGTAGGCACGATAACTCGAGAACGGAATTAGCTACCAATGTCATATTATAGCACGTGATTCAGAAGGGTGATGGCTAGTGCTGATTAGATTTTGGTCCAAATCGGTCAAAGGTCAAGGTCACAGTGAGGTCAAATATTCAATTTTTGATGGTTTGGTACAGATAACTCGAGAACGGATGAAGCTACCAATGTCAAATTACATAATGTGATTCAGGAGGGTGATGGCTAGCGCTGATTAGATTTTGGTCAAAATCGGTCAAAGGGCAAGGTCACAGTGAGGTCAAACATCCAAAACATTCGATTTTTGATGGTTTGGTACAGAATCATCGTAGAAACTTCTGGTTTGCGTCGCTACCTTCTCTCGAGACAGCTTTTCTTAGACAAGGTCAGAGGTCAAGTTGACGATTTCGTAAGTACCAGTCCATGACTTTGTTTGTTTGTTTGTTTGTAGGCATGATAACTCAAGAACGGAAGAAGCTACCAATGTCAAATTACACCAGGTCATTCAAGCGGTTGATGGCGAGTGCTGATTACATTTTGGTCAAAATCGGTCAAAGGTCAAGGTCACAGTGAGGTCAAATATTCGATTTTTGATGGTTTGGTGCAGATAACTCAAGAACGGAAGAAGCTCCCAATGTCAAATTACACCACGTGATTCAGGAGGCTAATGTCAAGTGCTGATTAGATTTTGGTCAAAATCCGTCATAGGTCAAGGTCACAGTGAGGTCAAATATTCTATTTTTGATGGTTTGGTACAGATAACTCGAGAACGGAAGAAGCTACCAATGTCAAATTACACCACGTGATTCAGGAGGGTGATGGCTTGCGCTGATTCGATTTTGGTCAAAATCGGTCAAAGGTCAAGGTCACAGTGAGGTCAAACATCCAAAAAATGATAACTCGAGAACGGAAGAAGCTACCAATATCAAATTACACCACATGATTCGGGAGGATGATGGCTAGCGCTGATTAGATTTTGGTCAAAATCGGTCAAAGGTCAAGGTCACAGTGAGGTCAAACATCCAAAACATTCGATTTTTGATGGTTTGGTACAGAATCATCGTATAAACTTCTGGTTTGCGTCGCTATCTTCTCGAGAGACAGCTTTTATTAGACAAGGTCAGAGGTCAAGTTGACGATTTCGTAAGTACCAATCTATGACTGCTTGTTTGTGTGTTTGTTACTTACGAAATCTAAAGATTTAGTCAGTATATTGATGACTTCCGTTTCTGTTTGTTTGTTTGTTTGTTTGTTACTTACGAAATCTAAAGATTTCATAAGTATATTGATGACTTCTGTTTCTGTTTGTTACTTACGAAATCTAAAGATTTTGTAAGTACATTGATGCCTTCCGTCTAGCCTGGTGTTGGCGCAGTAGTTAGGGCAGCGGCTTGGGACCCAAAAAGTCCTGAGTTCAAGCCCCGTTGTGCCACTGAAATATATATATATATGTATATATATATATATATATATATATATATATATATATATATATATATATATATATATATATATATATATGTATATATATACCAAGTCGTATAACACCAAGGGGTTGACTCAGCCTGTCATCCTTCCGAGGTCGGCGAAATGAGTACCAGGGTACTGGGCCGGTGTATACCCTGGTTAAATGGGTGTACCAGATCCCTGTGTCATAAGAGGCGACCAGGGTTGCGTCAGGAAGGACATCCGGCGTAAAACATGTGCCAAATCACGATGCGGATCATACGGATGATCCGCTGTGGCGACCCCTAACGGGAGCAGCCGAAAGAAGAAGAAGATTGATGCCTTCCGTTTCTGTTTGTTTGTTTGTTTGTTACTTATGAAATCTAAAGATTTCGTAAGTATATTGATGACTTCCGTTTCTGTTTGTTTGTTTGTTTGTTTGTTTGTTCGTTTGTTTGTTTGTTACTTACGAAATCTAAAGATTTTGTAAGTATATTGATGACTTCCGTTTCTGTTTGTTTGTTTCTTTGTTTGTTTGTTTGTTTGTTAGTTTGTTTGTTACTTACGAAATCTAAAGATTTCGTAAGTATATTGTTGACTTCCGTTTCTGTTTGTTTGTTTGTTTGTTTGTAGGCACGATAACTTGAGAATGGAAGAAGCTACCAATGTCAAATTACATCACGTGATTCAGGAGGGTGATGGCTAGTGCTGGTTAAATTTTGGTCAAAATCGGTCAAAGGGCAAGGTCACAGTGAGGTCAAATATTCGATTTTTGATGGTTTGGTACAGAATCATCGTAGAAACTTCTGGTTTGCGTCGCTACCTTCTCTCGAGACAGCTTTTCTTAGACAAGGTCAGAGGTCAAGTTGACGATTTCGTAAGTACCAGTCTATGACTGCTTGTTTGTTTGTTTGTTTGTAGGCACGATAACTCGAGAACGGAAGAAGCTACCAATGTCAAATTACACCTGCTGATTTTGGAGGTTGATGGTAAGTGCTGATTAGATTTTGGTCAAAATCGGTCAAAGGTCAAGGTCACAGTGAGGTCAAATATTCGATTTTTGATGGTTTGGTACAGATAACTCAAGAACGGAAGAAGCTACCAATGTCAAGTTACACCACGTGATTCAGGAGGCTGATGTCAAGTGCTGATTAGATTTTGGTCAAAATCCGTCAAAGGTCAAGGTCACAGTGAGGTCAAATTTTCGATTTTTGATGGTTTGGTACAGATAACTCGAGAATGGAGGAAGCTTCCAATGTTGAATTAAACCACTTTATTCAAGAGGGTGATGGCTAGCGCTGATTAGATTTTGGTCAAAATCGGTCAAATGTCAAGGTCACAGTGAGGTCAAACATCCAAAACATTCGATTTTTGATGGTTTTGTACAGAATCATCGTAGAAACTTCTGGTTTGCGTCGCTACCTTCTCGAGAGACAGCTTTTATTAGACAAGGTCAGAGGTCAAGTTGACGATTTCGTAAGTACCAGTCTATGACTGCTTGTTTGTTTGTTTGTTTGTTTGTTTGTTTGTAGGCACGATAACTCGAACGGAAGAAGCTCCCAATGTCAAATTACACCACCTGATTCAGGAGGGTGATGGCTAGTGCTGATTATATTTTGGTCAAAATCGGTCAAAGGTCCAGGTCACAGTGAGGTCAAACATAATTCCGTAAATTCACGTGGAGAAATGGAGTATTTTTGCTTCGCTCGACGTTACGAGTTCGTTTTAACTTCGATTTTAATTTTGTCTTCGGTTTTTGCGATCGCTTTGGACCCTTAAAACTCGGTTGTCGAAATTCTGGTAAAAATCGGATGTTTTTTAATTCGTTTTAAGATTGTATTAAAAATATTTCACTCGACATGTCACGGGTCATCCCATGATGCAGTGCGCTCGAGCAGACGCGTCGTTCAGTTACGTTAAGGTATAATTGCATGGAGAAATGGAGATTTTTGCTTCGGTCGACGTTACGATTTTTGATGATTTGATACAGAATCATCGTAGAAACTTCTGGTTTGCGTCGCTACCTTCTCTAGAGACAGCTTTTATTAGGCAAGGTCAGAGGTCAAGTTGACGATTTTGTAAGTACCAGTCTATGACTGCTTGTTTGTTTGTTTGTAGGCACGATAACTCGAGAACGGAAGAAGCTACCAATGTCAAATTACACCACGTGATTCAGAAGGGTGATGGCTAGTGCTGATTAGATTTCGGTCAAAATCGGTCAAAGGTCAAGGTCACAGTGAGGTCAAATATTCGATTTTTGATGGTTTGGTACAGATAACTCGATAACGGAAGAAGCTACCAATGTCAAATTACACCACGTGATTCAGGAGGGTGATGGCTCGCGCTGATTAGATTTTGCTCAAAATCGGTCAACGGTCAAGGTCACAGTGAGGTCAAGCATTCGATTTTTGATGGTTTGGAACAGAATCATCGTAGAAACTTCTGGTTTGCGTTGCTACCTTCTCTGGAGACGCTTTTATAAGACAAGGTCAGAGGTCAAGTTGACGATTTCGTAAGTACCAGTCTATGACTGCTTGTTTGTTTGTTTGTAGGCACGATAACTCGAGAACGGAAGAAGCTACCAATGTCAAATTACACCATGTGATTCAGGAGGGTGATGGCTAGTGCTGATTAGATTTTCGTCAAAATCGGTCAAAGGTCAAGGTCACAGTTAGGTCAAACATAATTCCGTAAATTCACATGGAGAAATGGAGTATATTTGCTTCGCTCGACGTTACGAGTTCGTTTTAACTTCGATTTTAATTTTGTCTTCGGTTTTTGCGATCGCTTCGGACGCTTAAAACTCGGTTATCGAAATTCTGGTAAAAATCGGATGTTTTGGAGACGTTTTAAGATTGTATTAAAAATATTTCACTCGACGCGTTACAGCTCGTCACGTGGTGCAGTGCGCTCGAGCAGACGCGTCGTTGAGTTACGTTAAGGTATAATATAATTGCGTGGAGAAATGGAGATTTTTGCTTCCATCGACTTTACGATTTTTGATGGTTTGATACAGAATCATCATAGAAACTTCTGGTTTTCGTCGCTACCTTCTCGAGAGACAGCTTTTATTAGACAAGGTCAGAGGTCAAGTTGACGATTTCGTAAGTACCAGTCTATGACTGCTTGTTTGTTTGTTTGTAGGCACGATAACTCGAGAACGGAAGAAGCTACCAATGTCAAATTACACCAGGTGATTCAGGAGGGTGGTGGCTAGCGCTGATTAGATTTTGGTCAAAATCGCTCAAAGGTCGAGGTCACAGTGAGGTCAAACATAATTCCGTAAATTAATGTGGAGAAATGGAGTATTTTTGCTTCACTCGACGTTACGAGTTCGTTTTAACTTCGATTTTAATTTTGTCTTCGGTTTTTGCGATCGCTTCGGACGCTTAAAACTCGGTTGTCGAAATTCTGGTAAAAATGGGATGTTTTGGAGACGTTTTAACATTGTATTAAAAATATTTCACTCGACGCGTCACGGGTCGTCACGTGGTGCAGTACGCTCGAGCAGACGCGTCGTTGAGTCACGTATTTTTTGCGTGTGCGCGCTGATGGTGTTTTCGATAAAGATGGTGTTTAAAAGTCATTTTTTCTCCCAATAAAGGTTATCGTCGCATGCCTGACTCGCTGAGCCGTCGGATTATGTAAAGATTGTTGGTGGATGGCCGAATTTTACAGTTTTGTGACTTTGATAAAATAATATTGAATAATTGCGTGGAGAAATGGAGTATTTTTGCTTCACTCGACGTTACGAGTTCGTTTTAACTTCAATTTTAATTTTGTCTTCGGTTTTTGCGATCGCTTCGGATGCTTAAAACTCGGTTGTCGAAATTCTGCTAAAAATGGGATGTTTTGGAGGCGTTTTAAGATTGTATAAAAAATATTTCACTCGCGCCTCACGGGTCGTCACGTGGTGCAGTACACTTGAGCAGAGGCGGCGTTGATCACGTAAAGGTTTTCCGTGTGCGCGCTGATGGTGTTTTCGATAAAGATGGTGTTTAAAAGTCTTTTTTTATCCCAATAAAGGTTATCGTCACATGCCTGACTTGCTAAGCCGTCGGATTATGTAAAGATTGTTGGTGGATGGCCGAATATTACGGTTTTGTGACTTTGATAAAATAATTGCATGGAGAAATGGAGATTTTTGCTTCGGTCGACGTTACGATTTTTGATGGTTTGGTACAGAATCATCGTAGAAACTTCTGGTTTGCGTCGCTACCTTCTCTAGAGACAGCTTTTATTAGATAAGGTCAGAGGTCAAGTTGACGATTTCGTAAGTACCAGTCTATGACTGCTTGTTTGTTTGTTTGTCCGCATAGAACTCTCATGTTTTTCTCCGTAACCACTTGTCCGATTGAGACAAAATTTTCACAATTGGTGCGACTACTCATGTAGAATGTTTTAAATGTAATTATGACATCATATGTCATGTAGTGTGGCAGCCATATTGGAAAAATGGGGAAAAAAACTTTGGACCTCTGTATCTCTGAAACCACACCAAGTTAAAAATTGAAACTTAGCACATAGCAAGTACTCCTCATGGGGAATGAGTATCATTTTTTTTGTGACATCATAGGTGCCCTTGTTATGACGTCATAATTGTATACGTGGAATGCCACATCCAATCAGTATGAAAAATTTTGAGGCTCATCGTGGGATAAAATGGTCGACAGAAATTTTTTCATGATTTCATTGGTCATGTGATTTAGCAGCCATATTGTTTTTTTTTTAAACCTTCAAAAATATTTTTCTCTGAAGTAGCTGAACAGATCGAAGCGAAACTGACCACCTGTCCATGCGGAACAAAAAAGGGTCACACATATGTTATCATTGGTCACATGGTTTGGCAGCCATATTCGATGTAATAAAAAATATTAAATAATGTTTTCTCTGGAACCGCTTAATTAATCGAGGTGAAAGTTAAAATTTATGATCTAATAGTGATTGGCAATACATGTTTTAAATTTCAACTTGATCGGATACATGGTCCAATAGCCAGAATTTTTTTTTTTTGATATATATACTTTTTGTATACATTGTCGAGGCTTGTACGAGAGCTAACACACAACAAAGGGGGGGGGCAGAAGAAAAGAGGGGCAGGAGAGGGAAGGAAAAAACAGGGACTTTCAGGAAGGAAAGCAGGAAATTTGAAGGAGGTGGGGTTGGGGTGGATTAATGGGGGTAGAAAAGATTGAGGTTTTGGATGGGGGAAGATAGGTGGTGGTGAACAGCTGTTTTGAAGGCCTGGAGGGAAGAATGGGATGAAAGAGGGTGTGGGAGTTTATTCCAAAGGTGGGGAAAAAAAGGAATGAAAGAGTAAAGGTGAGCAATGATTCGTGATTTTGGCAGTTTTACCAGAAGGGGGTTGCTAGCGGACCTTGAGCCACCTGCAGGGGGAGGGGGGCATATCGCAGACAGAGCAGGGGGGGCAAGACCAGAGAGGAGCTGGTAGAAGACAGAAAAATCACTGACCTGCCTGCGGTGAGAGAGTGAGAGGCCCAAAGACTCAGCCTCACCACAGGAGATACCAATAAACCTAAATGCCTTGGTTTCTACAGCCTGAAGCTGAGAAAGGTGAGAGGTAGGAGCAACAGCCCAGAGGGGAGAGCAGTACTTCATCAGGCTGCGGACATAAGCTTTGTATGTGGTCAGGAGCTCAAGTGGGCCGAGGAAGGACTTTGCATGATGGAGGATTCCAAGTCGGCGATTGGCTTTGGAGGCCGAGTTGGAAATGTGGCTTTCCCTGGAAAGGTCATGGCAGATAGTGAGACACAGAAGCTTGAATGAAAGGACTTCTTCCAGAGGATTGTTAAGAAAGTAGATGGGGGGAGGGGGGTTCCAAGCGGTCCTTTCAGAGAGACATCGTGAGAGTATGAGATTTGTCAGGATTGAAAGACATGTTCCACGTGTTGGATCAGTTTGCGATTTTATCCAGTTTTGCAGAGAGCGAAGAAGCTGCTGCTTGCTGGTCTGAGGGTGGAGTCATCAGCAAAGTGACAAAGAGGATTTTCCAGGAGTCGGAGAGATCATTGATGAAAACCAGATTCTTTCTTCATTTAAATTTTTATTATTATTTTTTGAAAAAGGCTCACTTGGCTGTGCCTGGATGGGTTTGAGCATAGAGTAGCAGCTGAAGTGCAAAACCTGTCCAGGTTCCTCCTAATGACTTCATCTTTGCTTTTTGCTTGTTTGGGTTCCTCCCGATTACTCCAATGCAGAACTGCACCTATTTGGTCTTCCATTTGATTTGAATTAAATTTCTTTTCATTCCATTCTGAATTCAATTGAATAATGAATAATAATAATAAAAAAAACGTCATGGGTCAGGGTCAGGTGTCTGATCAAAGCAGAGATGCATCATAGTAGGACGTCTTGTACCCGGTCATCACTGCCAGCAGTTATAAAGTAGCAATTCTAGTTATGTCTCATTAATTACGTAACACACCAGTACACATCCACCACACAAAATACATCACACAAAAGCAGTCCTGGCGAGGGTCTGCAATCTCTGATTGGTCTTTTTCTTGTTGAATATGTACAAGGCTGGGATGCTTTGGACACAATACTTGTCCTGTATGATGGTCACAGAAGCCACGTCGCTGTTGACCCGATCAACTGAGCCAAGGAAAACAATATTGTGCTGTTTGTTCTTCCTCTACACTGTTGCCATATCTTAAAACCTATGGATGTTGGATGTTTTTTGGCCCCTTCAGCTGAAGTGTACCCAGGACTGTTTGTCTTTTACTCGTGCCAATCATCATAGAGTAACTATGTATGACGTGTGTGGATTGGCTTGTAAAATACACACAGATGAGACACAACAGGGAAGGCCTGCAGAATTGTTTTCATACTGTATTCTATGGAGACGAATTTCCATCGATCAAAGTCCTATTCCATGTTGGATGCACCCTCCCTGTAGGCTCTTGTGAGGCTGAATGCTTATTTTCTTACCTGTGGCTCCTGAAGATCTACCTAAGAGAGTCCATGGGAGAAAGTCAGATGGCATCTCACCATCTCTGGCCCTCATGAACATACACTCTGACTTCCACATATCCCCACATGCCGTGTGTGACATTTTCATTCGGAAACACAAGTGGCATCTTTTCCAAAATAGTATCATTTACGAACAATAAAATAATTCAAATCCGCCGTCCCATCTGACCTCTTTTGTGGGGAGACCCCCTTGCCCTAAGCTTTGCAACCTCAGCGCATGGCGGTGCCGGGCTTCGTCCAGCACACGGACAGTCAACACCATCACTTCACACTACAGGTGTGCACAGACCTTTTCAACTAAGGATCGGCTGGGTAAGTTTGCCACTTTGGCCCATTAGTCATCGCCAATATGCTCAACTGTTGAGGTGGCAGAGAATGCAACGAACTGCAGAAAACTTCCAAGAACGCAGGTAATGCCGTTTCTGACAAACAATTTCTCAAAGTTTCCTGGGGAAAGACCCACCCCCCCCCCATTCAACACTGTGGCCTGGTGTACCCCCCCCCCGTTTTGAACTTCCAGATCCGACACTAAGGTGGGAATTATTGTCACGATAAATGATCATGTGAAGCCATCCCTACATCTTTCTTTGAATAATAGTTATCCCAAGAAAAGACAAAGATATATGGAACACACACACACACACACACACACACACACACACACACACACACACACACACACACACACACACACACACACACACACAGTCCTTTCTCGGGACAACCATGATTCAAAGAAAGATGTAGGGATGGTTTCACATCATCATTTATTGTTCCCATCTCCACCTTGTTTTCTTACTTTTTCGGGAAGCATCCCTACATCGTCTTTCATTTGTAAAGAAGTTTTCATTATTTTTAATCTTTACAAGTCTGCTGTACTGTTTTACAAATTAATACTCAAGGTTCTTTCACTATAAAACTTGTCTTGGTACAGGATTTTTCTTTAATGATCATATTTTTATTTTTGCATTGTGAACTTTAATATGTGTCTGTTTTAATAAGATTAAAACAAAACTGAAGTTACAAGTAAATTAAATAAGTGTGCTTTGCTTTTTACCCCCAAAAGGACAATTAAATTGATATTCAATTTCCCAAGTGTGATATCATCGTCCTATCAATACAAGTCAATGTTATTGTCACTTTCCTCAACAGCAAATGCCATTTTATCTCTTGCAGATGCATCACACTCTCTGCAATGAAATGCGTAGCTTTGCCAAAGCGCTCAAATCAGCCAATGCATTCCAATATGCCAAGGGGCATTCCTGTACTGGGAAGTTGAAAGTACAGTTCCGGTTCTTGCATATTTAACCCTGAGTTTGTTGTTATGGCAGAAAAAAAATGTAACTGTTTTCATCCAAGCTCTCTCAAACTGCAGCTTTGGATAAATACTTTCTTCGAACTTGTGCCATCTTTACAAAAATATTTGCAAAAATTGAAGGGATGATGCAACTTTATGACAAATCCAATGCATCAAAATCATTGTCATCATTAAGAATAATATTTCTTACCAGTTATGCTGCAGAATAATACTCCTCATCCTGGCTTGTACATCAAAGAAGGGCTCTCCCCTTTGGGCTTGGACCCCAGCATCACATGTGTCTCTCCTGGATTCTACAGAATCAAAGGCTCTCAACATTATTGGCTTCTCCTGCATTGTGGCTGAAGCACAAGGCTTGTTGCTGTCTCATTAAAGAAAGGTCAGTCCAGTCCAGTTGCATCTGATGCCAGCCCTTCAACCTCCCCCAGCTCCTCCAGGATGCACACTTTCTTCTTGTTACCTCCACTAAGTTAAACTCCAAAAGTCCAAGCTTTCAACGCACATATACTCCTTTGTTCCTCTGTTTCCCTATTTCTTAAACTGCCTTCCGAAGATGGTTAATCACCTTCCTCCATCTCAGGCATTAATCATTCGTCAGAGCAAAAGAGGGAGACAGATATGGATGAGGGTTGATTTAAGGTGGGACTGATTCAGAGATGTGTGCATCAGAGTGGGATTAGGGAACGTCTAGGGGTGATAATGATTCATTTTGACAAGGGGGGTCAGGGTTCAGTGATTGAAAGTTGAGGGGACTGGGTGAAAGGAAAAAATGATGGGCAAACAAACAAGAAGGTTAAATAGTTTGTTTGTTGCTCTTTTTGGAGCATGTACTGTAGCTTATAATGGTGAGATCCCAGGTTCAAATCCAATATATTATGCATATTTGCCTCGAAGTTATTGTGATTCCTGTAAAACTACTCTCACATCATTCTACTACTTCTTATAATGTACAAGCTACTCCATGAACCTTAGGATACCACAGAAAAATAATCCCTCAATTTCACTTGTTGTTTTAATGTAATCAAACAATTAATATAATGTAAAATTTGAGCTTAAACATGGAACATTATGAGAGGAAAACTTAATATGATTATTATTAATTGCTTTGAACACCCATAAGGAAGTTTTATTCAAGTGGGGCTGTCTTTTTATTCCCTATAAGATTTAGGCTCACAGAAGGCCAATATGGAATTGGGGGTGTTAATTTTTGACTCAAGTACTTGGGAAGGTAAGTTATAGGGGATGTTAAACTGGTTGTCTCATCTGCTCTTGAAGGTTATAAAATCTTTTTAAAAAACTCCCATTAATGTTATGTTTGAGTATCGACCTCAGGTGGGTTTCCAGAAGCAGGCTAAAGGGATCTGGAATAGTTTAGAGGACTTGGTAAAAGGTTTTCCAGAAGGGCAGATTTTAGACGTGATTTGAATGGGGCATTGTAGGTCTTAAAAGAAGCATTTGTCAAGGAGTGTATGGTGGGAAACGAAATGAGACAAGAAATTGTGGAGGAGAATCGATTTTGGAGACAGCAGAAGATTTACAACAGTATTTGTTGCAAACTCAGCTTGATGTAAAGGTAAAGAACATAAGATCAAGTTTAAAAGTGGAACCTATGGGGCCAGATTGATTATTTCCCAGTGAGGCAGAGTGATGGATGTAGGATCCTGAATTGTAATTTGATTCTAAGGGAAGCAATAGTGAGACAGAATATA
This sequence comes from Eptatretus burgeri, assembly GCF_056783735.1. Lineage (NCBI taxonomy): Eukaryota > Metazoa > Chordata > Myxini > Myxiniformes > Myxinidae > Eptatretus > Eptatretus burgeri. Next base: position 69,577,791 of record NC_140966.1, read on the forward strand.
TTATTAGTGTTAGATACTTAGATTAGAAGTTGATAAAATAAAATAGAAGTTGGAAGACCTTAGAGAAGGAATAGTCAGGATAACACCAGGGTGTGGAAGCTGCAGGGTACCAATGCAATCAGGTTCAAAAAAGAAGTTGGTAGGACTAGGAGAGGTCAGGCTAGAGACAAAGAAGTGGAGGAACATAAGATGTCTTGCTGTAAACCAAAGGTAGATGTATGATAAAACTAATGGAGTGAAAACAAAAAAGGAAGGAGCAGTGGAACTCAGAGGTTCAGGAAACAATAAGACAGGAGAAAATAGATTTTGAGGCATGGAAAGTTAACAAGGCAGAGGATGGCAGGAGAAGGTATGGGGAAAAGAAAAATGAGCAAATAATACAGTGGCAAAGGTGAGAGAGGAAGCATGGAGGGGGTGGTGGAAGATAGACTTAGAGGAGGGTGAAGGGATATTTGGGACATTAAAGTGAAACATAGCAGAAGAGGGGATATTCTTAATGATATGGACATTCAAAGAGGATGGAGAGAATATTTTAAGGAACAGCAAAATGTAGAGATTGAGAGTGATGTATTAGAAAAGGTCACCCACTCTCAAAGGAAACTAAGATCAGGGAAACCTCGTGGATCAACAGGGATAGCTTAGCTTCCTATATGCAAACGACCAAAATAATTTTATTTGTAAAAACATATTTTCTTAAAATAAAGTTTTCCTGAAACAAGAAAACCATGAGAAAATTTCTCTTGTGGCGAGAAAAAAAGTTTCTCATGGTTTTCTTGTTTCAAGAAAACTTCTTATTCCAAGGAAATATTTTCTTACTTGGAAAATTATTTTTGATAGTGCAGGCTCTATCCACTGCAGCCAATGTACAAATCAGACGATGTCGTTGTAACCATTAAAAACAAAGTATCTTGCATTAATGTTCACTGTCTTCTCTTGGGAGAAGTTCATTAATAAGAGAGAGAAATCTGATTTGCTGTGTTGAATTTATTTTTGAAGACTTTGTTTTTTAAATAAAATTTTAACCAGCCTTGGTCGCGTAATGGGTAGAGTGTCCACTCTGGGGATGTCGGTGGTTCAAATCACAGCCAAGTCTTACAAAACACCCTAAAATAACAGGTGCTGCTTCATTGCTTGACATTCAGTACTTAGAAGGGATAGTGCATGGACAAACAACCATAAGTTGTTTATAATGGTGCAGGCTTTGATGGGCTTAAAGGCCTCCTCCTGCATCGAAGTTTGTGTGGAAGGGAACTCATATTATTATTATTATTATTATTATTATTATTATTATTATTATTATTATTATCCTTAATGTGAGTTTGACTCGAGTCGATGACTTGAACTCGAGTTGCAACATTTTGCGACTTGCGACTTAACTCAGACTTAACTAATTGACTTGAGACTCGACTTGGGACGATGTCTGGGACTTGTGACTTACTTGCAACCTGCACTTCATGAGTTGTTGGCAATGTTCAGAAAATAATCATCGAATAAACATTTAACTAAAACAGGGTTTAAAATAAATGGTCAATGATTTTCAGTCGTGGGCGTGTGCAGATCCGTCAATGATGACATATGCCATGTATGTGTGCATGAGTAGTACTCATGACCACCGGGTCACATGCCGTTATCACCGATGGGCACGGGTCGCATACCGTTACATATCGGTCGCATCTCGCATTTTCATGGCTCTACAACATCCTTGTTTTCTGTGTCCAATCTGAATGGGCTGACTGCAAGCCCAGCATTAACAAGAGTTAATGTTAACATTTTGACTTCTGGTTCCGGGTTTGGAGCTTCGAGAGGTCTCCTGAGGCGCTCTCTCCTGACGATCTCAAAGATAAGTTTCCGGTCGTTATTTGTCCCGTTTTAACTGTTTATTTTTCTCACCTACATGTTACTGTGTGTTCCTAGTTCGGGTTTGTTTCAAAAATCATGCTATTTTGTGAGTTTTTGGCGACATTGTCTTAACGGGTGTTTGATGCCTAGGCTTGAGGCCGAGGCTGATGCCTACTGGTTCCCCTCGGTGTACGATCGTTTTATTTGTTTTTTTTCTCCCCATTACCTTCCTAACGTCCCCCATTTCTCCCAACTAATCTCTCCATTTCTTATCTTAAAAGAAATAAAAATAAAAACCGCCACCTTTCTCCTGATTCTGCTTCTTCTTCTTCATCGCCTCTTCTTCTTCCTCTTATTCTTCCTCCTCCTCCTCTTCTTCTTCCTCCTCGATTTTTTTGTTCTACAACTCTTCCATGACCTAATCTGTTGAAAACTCCCTCAAACATTCATAATAATAACAAAAACGATATCTTATAATGCTTCATCTTCCTCTCTCACACATGTGGTACTCTTTACTGTTTCATAATGCACTACTCTTCTGCTATTTTAACAGACTGCTCTCATTTCGACCTCTCCTTCATTCCTTGCCTAAAAAAAATCCAACTGTTACAGCGTTTCTTCTCTCCATTCTCTGAATTCACCTTTATTGCATCCATCAAGAATTGTGTTAAATGGCATCTCTGACCTAAAACTTTAAAAAACCCCAGTTTGCTATGAATGTTCGCTTTCCATCAACCATTCTTTTTTTCCAACTTCAGTGCCAACTCACTCCTCTCACCCCTCACTCTCAAAGCAACCATCCCACTCTTCTCCCTCCAAGCCTCCCTCTCACCTCTCTCAAAAATTCCCCCCTCACCTTTGTCCCACCTTTCATCCCCTCACTCATCCTTCTCAAGGTTTCCCCCCCCCTCTCAAGGTTGTCCCCCCTCTCATCCACAAAGCTGCCTCCTTCCACTGCCCTCTCACCTCCATCTCTTCACTCACCTCCTCAAATCCTCAACTGCCTTCTTCCCCCTCTCTTGTCCCCCCTCTCCCCCAGCACCACAGAGCCTTTTCTCCTCCTCATCTGGCCCCCTCCCCAAGCTATTCTGCAATACCCCACACTCTTTCAATAACCCTCCTTACCTCCCCTCCTCGTCCCTTGTCCTACCCTCCCCCTCCCCACCCACCCCCTGCACCCAAAGCCTCCTCCCCTACCTCTTCATTAAAAGTGTGGACCTCAAATATCCGGGGCCTTCACTCAAACCTTTCAGATCTTTCCATACAGGTTGCCACTGAAAAACCAGACATAATCTGCCTAACAAACTTTCCTTCCCCAAGACGCGTCTGACTCCCAAGTATCTCTCCCTGGTTACTCCCTCCTCCGGTATGACAGACCTGAGCCTCGTCCTGGAGGAGGAGTTCCTCACTCTCCTCACTCTTCATGCACTGCCCTCACTCCCCCACACCCCCAGGAATACCTCTGGCTACGTCTTCCCCTCCACTCCCAGCTCATGTTTATATGTGTACTGTACCGTCCACCTAACAGTGATGACTGTTATCTCCATCTCCATCTACATCTCACTATCCGAAAACATGGACCATCTTCTATCTTCTCATCCAACCTCTCTCTTCCTCTTATGGGGCGACTTCAATTGTCATCATGCCAGTTGGCTAGGTGTGGGTACCTCTCTCAGCTGTCATGGCACCTCAGCAAAAGCTTTCTGCGACTCATTGGGACTAACTCAATCGGTCAACTTCCCGACCCGGATCTCAACCAATGGTACTCCATCTCTTCTGGATCTGATTTTGACAAATTTCCCTGACAATATCTGCTGCTCTTTCTCTGCTCCAATCGGTTCTTCTGACCACGTCCTTGTCAAAGTGGACATCTCTCTGGCTATTATCAGAGAACCACCTCACCGCCGTAGAGTCTGGCATTTCACTCAAGCCGACTGGCAGGGTCTCCAAGCAGCCATCAAACTTATAGACTGGTCTCCTATCGCTACTTTCTCCAACATCAACTCATCCTGGGAATTCTTTCAAAGAAACTTGCTCTCCCTCATGCACAGATTTATCCCCTCTCGTCTTCAGTTGTCCTCTCCTTCCTCCCACCCTTGGTTTACTGAAGCTTGTGGCGAGGCAGTTGTCCTGAAACAACTTTCCTTTGCCTCATGGAAAGCAAACCCAACTGAGGGCAATCTCAGTTCCTTCCAAAAGCTCGGAACAAGTGTGTATCTATCCTCAGGAGAGCCAAAAAACATCTTTCTAATCTCAAGTCTGAGCTCTCAAACCTCTCTCCCTCCTCAAAATCCTGGTGGCATCTAATCAAATCTGTTTCTGGTGTATGTTCCTCCTCTATCCCCTCCCTTACCTCAAATGGTCGCACTGCTGATACCGCATGTGAAAAAGCTGAATGCCTAAACTCGGTGTTTGCAGCTAAATCTTGTGTCCTAAATCCATCACTTTCTCTACCCACATTACCCAGTCGCACGTAACTGTTCCTGGACTCTGTGTGCTTTTCTGCTGACAAGGTGGAGAGCTTGCAGTCAAACCTCGACTCAGATTCTGCAACCGGTCCAGACGGCATCAGCCCACGTGTCCTCAAAGCCTGCTCTTCTGCTCTTGCTCACCGTCTCTCTGTTCTATTCACCCTCTCATTTGCTCAAGGTCATCTGCCATCTGCTTGGAAATCTGCAAACATCACTGCCCTGCATAAAAAGGTGCAAAAACAGATCGCTGCAACTACAGACCAATCAGCCTTCTCCCAATCATCAGCAAGGTTATGGAATCCATTATCGCTTCAGACATGAAATCCTTCCTCTTCTCCAATGGCTTGATTTCCGATTATCAATTTGGTTTCAGACCAGGTCACTCTACCCTGGATATGCTGCTTCTGCTCTCCCAATAATGGATGGAGGTCCTCAATGCCAAACATGAAATCCGAGCCGTATCCCTGGACATATGAACGTGCTTTTGACACGGTCTGGCACCCTGCCCTGCTCACCAAACTCTCTTCCCATGGTATTCAAGGCCATCTCCACTCATGGCTCGCAGACTTCCTCTCCTGTCACAGTCAACGTGTGGCCCTAAACGGAGTTCTTTCATCCCCTCTTCCTGTCCAGGCTGGAGTTCATCAAGGTAGCGTTCTGGGCCTTGTTCTTTTTCTGGTTTTCATCAATGATCTCTCCAACTCTCTGGAAAATCCTCTATATCTCTTTGCTGATGACTCCACCATCTGCCGTACCATCGGTCATCCCTCAGACCGGCAAGCAGCAGCTTCTTTGCTCACTGCAGATCTGGATAAAATCACAAACTGGTCCAACATGTGGAACATGTCTTTCAATCCGGACAAATCTCACACTCTCACTATGTCTCTTCGAAATGATCGTTTAGAAAACCCACCCTTCCACTTTCTCAACAATCCTCTGGAAGAAGTCCTTTCTTTCAAGCTTCTAGGTCTCACTATCTGCCATGACCTTTCCTGGGAAAGCCACATTTCAAAACTCGCCTCCAAAGTCAGTCGCCGACTGGGAATCCTCCGTCGTACAAAGTCTTTCCTCAGCCCTCCTGAGCTCCTGACCACTTACAAAGCCTTTGTCCGTAGCCTGATGGAGTACTGCTCTCCCCTCTGGGCTGGTGCTCCTGCCTCCCACCTTTCTCGGCTTCACGCTGTAGAAACCAGGGCATTTCGGATCATCGGCATCTCCCGCAATGAGGCTGAGTCTTTGGGCCTCTCACTCAATCACCGCACGTTGGTCGGTGGTCTTTCTGTCTTCTACCGTCTCCTCTCCAGCCTTGCCCCCCCTGCTCTCTCTGCGATTTGTCCCCACCACATTTCCTCAGGGCGCTCAAGGTCCGCCAACAACCCCCTTCTGGTAAAACTACCAAAATCACGAATCACTGCTCACCTTCACTCTTTCATTCCTCTTTTTTCCCGCCTTTGGAATAAACTCCCTCACTGTATGCTTTCCCATTCTTCCCTCCAGGCTTTCAAAACAGCTGTTCACCACCACCTCTTATCATCCCCCATCCAAATCCTCGATCTTTTCTACCCCCGATAATCCACCCAAGCCCACTTCTTTCAAATTCCCTGTTTTCCTTCCTGAAAGTCCCTGTAATGTCCATCTTCTATTCCCCATGTTCCCCGTCCCATCCCTCTCCCTTCCACAGATCTCCTAATGTGTCTGTTTCCCACTGTTTTGTCCCTCCCACTCCCATCCCTCTTGTCTCATGCCCCCTTGATGTGCGTTGTGTGTTAGCTCTCACACGAGCCTCGACAAGGTATATAAAAAAAAAGAGGCGCTACCTTTTTATGTTGCACTAATTATCCTTATTTACAAGGGCTTTTGATTCACAAGTTTAGCATGACTTTCCTAATTTATAATGTGGAGAAGTCAACTCTAGTAACTAGTGGAAAATAAAATAACAAGTAATCCTCGCTTAATACCTCATGTATAAAATGTTTTACTATTATTGAAATATGTCAGTTGACTGCTAATTTCAACATTGTCAATAATTGTAAAATATATCATGACTTGTCTTTTTAAAAAGGAAATTAAAAAATATGTATCTTAAAAGACAATAACTGAAGTAATACATTTCATTTTAACATAAATATACAAGTTAGTTATTAAAATCTCCTTGCACGCATGCACTGACGGCCGATCACCAGGCCGGCTTATGCGCCATACATGTGTGGTTTCAATTTATTCATGATGGCGACAAATGCTCCAAAAATGGTGTCATTCTGATTTTAAAATTTCAAGAATTCAGCCACAAAAAAGCGCTGTTTCCCGAAAATGTGGCATTAAAAAATATTTCATGGCTCTTCGACGACATAGAATTTCATTCATCAACTGAAAACTTAACCGGAGAGGTAAGCTTTTTTTTTCTATTGTTGTTGAAAAGTAAAAGCCAACATCGACCTGCCCAGCCGATGCGCTGCAATGTGAAAGGGAAAAGCAAGCCAATGGCCAGCTCCAGCTTGAAGAACATGTGAAAACGTTTTGTCCAGAGCTGTGACAAAATTAGTTGCAAATTCTATAAAGTATGAATCGTTCAGAAATGATCTTTTTACACATCTTTACATAGGACAAGCTGTATAAATGATTTAATAAATGGCAAAAATAGGAAACTAGTGAACAATAGCCAATATTTATGAAATTTGAGATTTAAGACTTGACTTGAGACTTGCCCTCAAAGACATGAAACTTGACCCTAAGGATTTGGGATCGACTTGAGACTTGGCTCAAGTGACTTATCAACAACTTTGTTATCAATACAGAAATTTAGACTCATGGAGCAGCTAAATGATAAAAGGCAGCAGATTGACTGACCAACAGAGGATCAAAGGGGAAAAGAAGATGGAGACGTCGCATATGACTGGATGAGTTGGAAAGGAGTCTGCAAGGGTAAAAGAGAGGAGAGGTGTATATGGGAGAAAGTATGAGGTGATGATGACAGCACCTGGAAAACTGGACGAGGGGACACAAGATAACAGACACGGCGAGTCACGGTTACACAGACGGGAAAATAGAGAGATGAAGATTAGGAGGTAAGCATTCAGCTTGGAATTGGGAAGAGCAATAGGTGTGGGTTCCTGGAACATTTTTTGTAACCTCGGTGGGCTGAAGGACTTGGTGAGAGAGGGTGGAAGCAGTGAGGCCAGAAATGATGCGAGACAAAATTGAGTGTCTACCAGGTTTGCGGTGGGTGAGTAACATAAGTACGATAATCAAATAATTAATCAGTCCTTATTCATAGCACTTGTCAATATTTTCAGCAAAAAATATTGGATTCCATAATGTTACAAAATTCCATGTTTCTTTATTTTTTTCTTCAGGTGCATAAACTGAGCCCTATATTAATGCAGACCAAGGATATGACATTCACTTTTCAGGAAACAGCAAGCATTGTTACATAAATACATGACATTCTGTTCTTGCATGTGGCAGCTTGGCTGCAAGATAGCTATCATTTCTTGGAAGTACGGCTGTGCTGCTGATGCTGTGCTCCTCTACCAGTTCACTGGTACTCATTTTGCCAACCTCAGAAGGATCACTGCTGAGTCAACCCCACCTAGTGTTAATGCAGCAGCCAGTGGGACTCAAACAAAGGACTCAAGGATCCTAAGCCAGCCACCCGAACCACTAAGTCAACACCAGGCTTATACATGAGATTGAAATGTATTAGTTGATTTCATAAGGACAGTTTAAATTATTTGGCTTTTAAAATTTAACTGCAGTTTCAAAATTGTTGTTTTGTTTTTCTCAGACTAAAGTGACTCATATATGAAATTCAATTTTCCAGCAATAACAAAAAAAAAACAGCACTAAAAAAGAAAACGTTATTTTGAAGGAACTTTAGATCTACTGTGTCTCATCAAAAGACTTTTAGTGGTTGTAGATTATCTGCCTTTATTAGCCCCTGTTGGACCTAATTTGAAATGAGGGCTTATGGATTTGGTCTCGATTTTCGTGTTCGTGCGTGCGTGCGTGCGTGTATGCATCCGCAACTATATCTCAGACATGTATGCACCAATTTTATTTGTACTTAGCACATAGACAACATATGATGGGAAACATAAGCACATCATTTTGTTTCGTGATACAATCAAAGATGGCCGACTGGCGGCCATTTTAGTTGTAAAAAAATAAAACCAGCCCCATGTCCAACACGTCCCGAACCATTTCTCGGACATGCATTTACAGATCTTGTTCAAACTTAGCACACAGATAACTAATGATGGCTTACATATGCACGTCATTCATTTTGGACATCAGCTTCAAGATTGCTGACTAGCGGCCATTTTAGTTGTAAAACAAAACTCGATGTTGAACACGTACTCAACCATTCCTCAGACATGCACTTACCGATGTTATTCAAACTTGGCACACAGATAAAAAAAAAAATGATGGTTTACATAAGCAAGTCATTTATCTTCAAGATCAGATCCAATATGGCCGACTGACGGCCGTTTTGTTACTTAAATGTGTCCCCAACCATTTCTCAGACATGCAAGGTCTGATTTTGTTAACACTTGGCACAAGCACAGTACATGATGGCGTACACATGCACCTCACGTTATTTTGCGATCTGACCAAAGATGACTGACTGGTAGACTGGCGGCCATTATAGTTGTGCATAAATATGGGATAGCCCTTTAACTCCGTACAGTAAAATTACTAAAACAATGGGGGCTATGACATTTTACGTGTACGTTACTTGTTTTAAACACTTTCAAGTTGTGATAAACTTTTGATTATTAAAACCTATTTAGTTCTTTATACTCTTAAATGATTGCCCAACTGTTGAAACATTCACTTTTTAATACAAACTTTCAAGATACCCACGAGCTATTCTGGATATAATCAGTGACAAAAAAATAAGGAAGATAAGGTATAGAAGAAGGAGATTTTTAGTAAAATAAAAAGGCTAAGTATCAGTAGTGAAAACAACAGTGCAAAACAGTGAAAAGCAAATTCATTTAATCTTACTTATGTATCAGTAAAAGGATATAATTGACAAAAGCCTGACTTACTAGTTGGTAAAGCAGATGTTTCAACGAGAATCCACTCGCCTTGGTCACGGCAGATTTTAAAATGAAGAAGCTTGAGAATCACCATGTAACATTTGTCGGTGGTAAGGTGAATTGATCTGTCCAATGCAGGCACCACATGATGGTTGCAGACGACATGCAAGAGATGTTATAGTTTCGGCCCATGTCCATGACAGGTGAAATCGCAAACCACCCTTTTGGTTGAGAAATGGTGATTGAACTATTTCCTAAAGGGATTCCTATACAACTCCAGCAAACCACTTTCTTTATCTGTCTAAGATGACCACTTGACTTATCAAAGCTTTCAATTATACACAAAAAAAAATGACCACTTGACTTATCAAAGCTGTGATAACAGTCAAATGGTCATCTTAGACAGAGAAAAAAGTGGTTTGCGAGAGGATTAAAGGAATCCATTTGGGAAAGTGCTGAATCACTATCTCTCAACAAAAACAGTGATTTGTGATTTCATCCATCACGTACACGGGACAAAGCTATAACATCTCTTCCACGCCATCTGCAACTCTCACGTGACACCTGGATTGGTCTACAGACCAACTCACCTTACCACTGGCAGAGGCCACATGGTAATTCTCAAGCTTCTTCTTCACTTTAACATCTGCTGTGATCAAGGCGAGTGGCTTCTCACCGAAACATCAGCTTTACTGACGAGTAAGTCCAGCATTTTTCGATTATAAACTTTTACTGTTTTAATTTGACGGGATGAATAATAACCTGCATTGATTTATTATTTATGTATATTCCTGAAGCATACATACAAAAATTGAAAGTATTAAAAATAACGACAACGGCACTTGGTAGAGCGCATACCTCCGCCAGGCTGAACAGTTTACCTTTTGTATCCCACTGATAGGTCGGATCTGAATCCGAACTTTAACCAAAATCTAATCTTCTCACTCTTGTCACCTAACCAACTGATCCACATCGTTTTGTCATCACTTGTCCACAACTTTTTGAGATATTATGGTATATATCGTTTTTTGGCTCCAATGGTGAAGAATCACTTTCAAAATAAGTCAACAAAAATTATAGTACCCAGATCCGTTCTTCATCAAAATAGAACCAATTCTTCCTTGTCACATACCCAATGTGTCCAGCAAGTTTCGTCCGAATCTACCCAGAACCTTTTTGAGATATCATGCTTTATATCATTTTTGGCCCCATCTCTTAATGGTGAAGAATCACTTTTAAAATTCTCGTATCCAGATCCGCAACCAGATCTTCAACAAAATCAAATCAATTCGTTCTTGTCACAGACCCAACCTGTACACCATATTTCGTCCAAATCCATCCACAGCTTTTTGAGATATCTTGCTAACAGACAGGCAGACAAATAGCAGACAGACAGGGGTAAAAACATAGCTTCTGTCCCTCTTCAGTGTTGGAAGTAATAAGTGAACCTTACAGACAGTGGGACAACAGGTGGATGTAACAAGCAAGGAAATTTCTGAATGATAAAGGAATAGAGGAGAGGGGAGGGAGGAACATAGTCACCTCATAGCAAGAATCAGATGGAAAAAATGGGAAGACAAATCTCGATTCATGCTATGTGTTCATCTATCTATCTATCTATATATTACTAAAACTCTCATTTTGTATGTATGTATGTTCCCGAAATACAGCCAAAACGGTACACGATAGCACAAACATTTTAGGGCCACATTCCTCACCATTCTCCTATGGTGTGCAGTATCAACTTTCGTTCAAATCGGGCAACGGAAAAAATTATTAAAAAATCAATTCCCGATTCAGTCAAGTACTCTTCGGGAGAATTTTATCAATGCAAACAACCTCAGTGGTATCGTTCGCTGGAGCTATCTTCTTTCTTTCTTTTTTTTGAAATGATTTTTTTTTATCAACCGCTGTCACAACGGGAACCCAATGGGTTCACGGGTCGTCTACCGTTTAATATATTTAACATTTAAGTGCCCAAGAAAAATCACCATTTAAACACCTCCTCAAAATAATTACTTGCAATTTGTTCGACTTTCAAAAATATATTGTCTTATTTTTAATTTATCCTTTTTCTTTTCTTTGCTCGAGCTACAATGTCTAAGACTCGTGGAAGAGCTTGTACATATATGGGAAGCAAGAACATTACGAGACGGTGTACTTTAACAAAAATATCAATTGACAAAAGACAAATCATTACAACAGATAGGATTTAAAAACTTAAATTCCTGCACCCTAAGTGTGCTCAGATGGAATGCCAAATAGGCTAATTCACAGTGATGTTCGCCAATGTGTATTTGAACTGGCAATCATGTCCTCATTTCATGAAATGCTAATATATGGTTTTGCTGTGCTGCTCATCTCAGAATGATGTAAAAATAACTGAAAATAAATAATGCAAAATATTGGAAACACGTATTGTAAAAAATGTGCGCATGCACATGCACACACTAAGGGGGTGAGCTGTGTATCTCTCCCGCATGCAATCCTGAGCAAATGTTGAGCTATTGAGCAAGTCAGCAGGGAGAAAACCAGCAAACAAGCATGCAACCCTAACAAGTATGCAGCTCTGTCACATGGCACATCGCTAGCTGCAAGTAAAAGTTGCCGAACAACAAAGGGGACCCATCCTTAATGAAGAATACACCAACTTGCAACAGAGAAGTAAAGGGAGTCAGACCCTTCATATAGCCTGAGACCCAATTCTGTGCATCCACACCAATCAGCTATGCAGCCTTGTATCACATGGCGCATAGCTTGCTGCAAGTAAAAATTGTTGAACAACAAAGGTGAACCTTCCTTAATGAAGAATACACCAACTTGCAAAAGGAAAGGGAGACAGACCCTTAACCGGCTGAGACCTTAGTCTGTGCAACCACACCAATATGCTGTAATGTGTGCTGAAAAGAATGCTTGTACGTTTTTCAATGAGGAAGAATAACTTAACGTCACCATGAAACACAGCCCTGCAATCAAGTGAAAAAAGCTTGAGAAATGCTTCCTGTCAAAAAAATGCATTGCCAGAGAATGAAGGAAAGGGCGATCACTCACTCTCTACTGTCTCATGTATTCCATGCATGCAGCATTCGCATCACAGGGAAAGACAAAGCGATTTGAGGACTCACTAAGACGGTGTCTTTTAAGAACATGTATGTTAGTGGCATCTCAAATCCACAAATACCTATCAAAATAAAATAAATAACAGAGCAACCCAGAAATAGAGGGAAAATGAACAAAAACAAGCAAACAAATGAACAAGAAAAATTTGTCAAAAAAAAAAATGGAAAGTACCATGGCCTATGAAACATACTCGAGAAAGGTGTGCCAGGAAAGTTAATTAGGCAAACACATGGGAGCAGCTATGTTCTCCAAATAAACCACACCATAAGACAAATCTTAAGTTCTATGAATGCAGCTGTAATCCAAACAGAAAATATTTCGAGACGAAAAGAAAACGAGAAGTTATATTCAGAGATAAAAACATAAATGATCATTAGCTGGAGAATGAATGCCACCATTGCCACAATGGATCAATTTGATTGACATATGCAAGAAAGGTCCCGCCAAGCAGCTCTCCATACAAGACAAGGAAAATGTATTGATCCCATTAATAATTCCATGCCAAGAGCACAGCAACGGTGTCAGAGTGCAATCTCGGAAGGTCCCTCGTCAAAAAAAACGGGAAAAAATCGGAAAAAAATATCCTATTTTATTTTCCTATTTTTTTACAGATGAAAAAATATATTTCAAATAGCGAGTTTTTGAAAGAAAAAAAGGAGAAAAAATATTTTAAATAGCGAGTTTTGGAACAAAAAACTACGAAAAAATAGGAGAAAAATATATTTTAAATCATGAGTTTTGGAACAAACAAAAAAGGAGAATTTTTTTTTTTAAATAGCCAATTTTGGAACAAAAATAAAGAGAAAAAAAGGTGAAAACTAGATTTTTAAATAGCCAGTTTTGGAACAAAAAAAAAGGAAATAAATAGGAGAATTTTTTTTAATGGCGTTTGTGAACAAAACAAACTGTGAAAATATAGCAACCACTTTGGTGTAAAAAAAAAAAAAGAAAGTATATTAAAATAGTGAAAAATAGCAGCAAATCTAATGTAAAAAAAATAAGTTTTGGAAAATAGTGAAAAAATAGTGTCATGTTCAGGCGGATTAGCAGCAGCTTGGACAGATTGCCAAACGGTTTCACCTTGGAGGCGAAGAGCCAAGATTCTTGGCGATTATGGCACGTGCTTTTGGGGAAAAAATAGTTTTTAAAAAAATCGCATGAGTTCGTCCTTGTCACACACCGAACCTGCCCATCAAGCTTCGTCTGAATCCATAATCTTTTGAGATATCCTGCAGATAGACAAACAGACAAACACACAGACAGAAAGGGGTGAAAACATAACCTACTTCACCTTCAGGGGCAGAGGTAATTATCAGATCCAGACCCGGATTCGGATCTTCACCAAAATCGAATCAATTCGTCCATGCGGCACACCCAACCTGCCCATCAAGTTTCATCCGAATCCGTCTTCAACTTTTTGAGATATCGTGCTATATATCATTTTAGCCCTATCTCTCAATGGTGAAGAATCGCTTAAAAAAATTCTCGTAGTCGGATCCGGATCCGGATCTTCCCCAAAATCTAATCAGTTCGTCCTTGTCACACACCCAATCTGTCCCCAAAATTTCACCGGATTCGTCCACAACTTTTTGAGATATCCTGCACACAGACAAACAGACAGAAAGGGGTGAAAACATAACCTCCTTCACCTTCGGTGGCAGAGGTAAAATAGAGGAAGTAAGATTGAGGACATCCTTTAAAAGACCACAAGTCTATCAAATACCAAACAACAAATGGCCTAAATAACTTGACCAACCTGAGCACTCAGAAAATTTAAACACAAAACATCTCTCCCAAGTTAAATCAACATTGTAGGTTTTGCTGCAGCACGATACAGAGTGGCACAAGTCACACACCAAAGGATAAATTTAAGTAAACGAGTGAACAATCCATGCAATATTCCCACAGGATTATGGACGGATAAATTTCCCCACTTTTATGATGTCTGTGGCATATTTTATTACAACTTTTAATCGCAGCTTCCAACAGGTAGTGCTGTACGATACCATTTACATAGAATTTAGGTCCTCCCCCCCCCCCACTCTGAAACCCTGGGACGATGATTTTTTTTTTTTTTACACCTGAAAGGCTTCTCATACACCCCACGAGTGTAACCAGTAGTTTTAAACTCATTCCATTTAGCAGTTCAGTTCTCATAATTTTCCCACTTCTGGGAGTATCCATTTAAAATTAAAATAAATTTAAAAAAAACTCTGAAACCTTACTGTGTGCACGTCAAGTACAACCATCAGGTTTCATCTTATTCCGTCTACTGGTTTAGGAGTGCATAGAAGTAAAACTGTAATACCCACTCACACTGAGAGCAGCGCGTTATGACAATAACATTTACACATGGAAAATTTGCATGTTGTCCCAACACTGCACCCAGAGGGATATGAAATTTTCTTATTGGCTTACACCTTCCTGGGCACACCCTAAGGACAAAGGTTCCTGAAAATTCATGCAGGAACACAGTACCAGAAAGGCCAACAATAATGAGGACAAAACACTTACATATGATCTGACCATTCCATCGAGCATGGACATTGAAAAACAATCGGAGATTGCAGACCCTCACCAGGACTTCTTTTGAGTGGTATTTTTTTTTATGGGTTTTAGGGTAAATTAAAGATGGCTGCCAACCATGTGACTTATGATATGATATATGTGTGAACCTTTTGTTCCTCATGGACAAGCGGTCATATGTGTAAAGTTTCACCTCGATCTATTCCGCCACTTCAGAGAAGATTTTTGAAGGTTTTTTTTTTTTCAAAATTTTTTTTTTAATGTGGCTGCTGAATCACGTGACTGATGACGTCATGAAAAAATTTTCTGTGCACCTTTATCCCAAGATGACCCTCAATTTTTCATACTGATCAGATATGGCGTTCCACATATGCAATTATGATGTCATAATGAGAGCACCTATGATGTCATAAAACATCAAACTCATTCCCCATGAGGAGTAGTTGCTATCTCCCAAGTTTCAATATTTTCCTTGGTGCAGTTTCAGAGATACAGAGGTCCAAAGTTTTTTTCCATTTTTCCTATATAGCTGCTCCACCACATGACCCATGACATCATAATTATCGTTGAAACATTCTAAATGAGTAGTCGCACCAATGTTGAAAAATTGTCTCAAACCGACAAGCGGTTGCAGAGAAAAACACGAAAGTTCTGTGCGGACAAACAAACAGACAGACAGACAGACAGACAAACAGACCCGAATGCAATACCCTCTCCTTTGGCGAGGGAAACAACGCAGTGCAACCAGATATAGTATTTAGAAATAAAGAAGAGAGGTAGCCATTGATTAAGAAAGAAGAAAGGTACCCAAAAGGGTATGCTACCAAAGACGAAAGCCATAGATTTTTAACTCTAGCATTGGTACCCAATGTCTAAATTATGCAGAAGGAGCTGAAGTGGTCAAGCATGGTGAGCTAATAAAAATGATATGGGAACTTAGAAACCGAAAAGAATCACATGTGTATCACACCTGTAATCGTTGGACCGACTGGAGTAGCACAAGTAAAAGGCAACCCCGTATAATTGTTGACAGAATTAGCTTTAAATAAAAAAATCAACAAAGAAGATACACTTGGAAACTATATTATGAGGGAAACATTGTTTTTGGGAAACTTTCTTTAAGTAGTGCTTTGAAGGAATAGATAACAATCGTTGACAGAGTCTTTGTAGTAAATGTGCGATGACGTCACAGATCTAAAAACGTTTCTTGGAGTGGAATGATGGAAGAGTATTGTTCAGTTATTTCGGAGACACTAAAAGAGAAAACATCCAAAATACACACACACACACACACACACACACACACACACACACACACACACACACACACACACACACACACACACACACACACACACACACACACACGTGAAACAATCCCCTTTACATTTAATGTCCAAGTTTAAGTTCCTTCAGAACTTGTCACGGGAATGGAATCAAAACAATAGAAGGCTTGCTGACACTCCCCAGCAGACAAAACTATGTCTTTCAATTTGAAAAGTGACAGGAACAATAAATGGGATTTGCTGCAGTGGATTTGGTACACAACACTTTGATGGGAAAACAGAATTGAGACATTCAGCTTTGTCTTTGGCAGTTATATATATGTTGTTGCATTTATGGAAAACGGACCCCCGGGGGAGGTGCACCAACACATCGGAAACCCTGAGTTAGATATTTCATTACTATGTGTGCTTAGACTGACAGCTCCCTTCCCTTTGTACAGGGGATGGGGAAGATGTGTTGTGTGGGTTTAGCAAGCTCTTTCCATTCATGTGATTTCCACTTTCCATCCAACTTTCTGACTTTCGATCCATCCTTCAATCTATCAATCTACCCTTCCATCCATTCATCCCAATTCCTCACCCTTTCGCTTTCAAATCTCTAACATCCTTCATCCGCAGAACCCCGTATGGGTGAAGAACCGCTTCATTCCAAACACATTTAAATCCTCAAGTCTCATTGAATTCCCTTTCCTCTCATTCCTTCCCTGCACCTTTCCCATCAAACACACAACACACAATTTTTCACACACGCACAGTAGGAAATTGCTTGTAGTGCGAGGGGGAGAGTATTGTGGTGGCATTACCGCAAGAAGAACCTTCCAGAAGAATGTCCACTGTTCAGTCACAGGGGATCCTTCTGAAATAATCTCTGCTACTTCATCACAGCACTCAATATGTCAGGAGGCCAAAATCTGGTCAAATCACAAGCTGGTCCAACACTTGGAACGTGTCTTTCAATCCCGACAAATCTCACACTCTCACGATGTCTCTCCGAAAGGACCGTCTGGATTCCCCCCCCCCACCCCCATTTACTTTGTCAACAATCTTCTTGAAGAAGTCCTTTCATTCAAGCTTCTGCATCTCACTATCTGCCAAGATCTTTCCTGGGAAAGCCAGTCTGGGCATCATCCGTCGTGCAAAGTCCTTCCTTGTCACACCTGAGCTCCTGACCACATACAAAGCTTTCATCCACAGCCTGATGGAGTACTGCTCTCCCCTTTTGGGCTGGTGATCCCGCCTCACACCTTTCTCGGCTTCACGCTGTAGAAACCAAGGCAGTTAGGATCATTGGTATCTCCCGCGATGAAGCTAAGTCTTTAGGTCTCACTCTCTCACCGCAGGCAGGTCGGTGGTCTTTCTGTATTTTACCATCTCCTCTCCAGCCTCACCACCCCTGCTCTGCCTGAGATATGTCCCCCCCCCCCTATATTTCCACAGGGTGTTCAAAGTCCGCCAGCAACCCCCTTCTGATGAAACTACCAAAATCTAGAATCACTGCTCGCCTTCACTCTTTCATTCCTCTGTTTTCCCACCTCTGGAACAAACTCCCACACTCTCTCCAAAGCCACTCTTCCTTCCAGGTCTTCAAAACAGCTGCTCACCACAATCTCTTGTCTTCCCCCAAACAAAACCATGATCTCTTCTACCCACGTTAATCCACCCCAAACCTCCCTCCTCCAAATTCCATGCTTTCCTCTCAAAGTCCAGAGAAGCTGCGCTAGTCTGGGGTGAAGCCTTGCTGGTCTGGGACGAGGCTGCTCTGGTCTATGATGAGGCTGTGCTGATCTGGATCGAACTGCACTGAGCAATGCTGGCTTGAAACGAGCCATGTTTGGCGATGCAAACGGGGAGGAGGGGAGGGACACCACAGCTCCATCTTGAATTCCATTACCTTTCTCTCTATCTGTAAGAACCCCTAATTGTCCACTTTTGACACACAAGGAGGATCATCGATGAAAAGAGCTTTCAATGATTACCTCCATCCCAAGTGGACAAAGTACTGATTCACACCTCACACCTTTCCTCTAAAGCTGATATCATTACCTACGTTACTCCTGGCCTGGCATTGTATCGACACACATTATATTTCCTTCCATCCCCACCCTCCTATTTTGGACTGACGCAGGCCACCTGTCTGCGTAGGGTGAGCGAGGGGTTGAACCAATGTCTCGTTCTTTCTCTATCTTCACAGTCTCCCAATCTACTTTTTTTCCTGGATGATTGTGATGGCATGCTTGTCTTGTGTTTTTGAGCGTAAGTAAGATTGTGTAAATGCCTTTAACATGCTAAGTGTAACTACTTTTCTCTTCTGTTTTTGTCTTGCAATTATTATACTTCCACATACAGTTCCCATAGAAAGTCTGCACCCCCTTTCAAATTTTTCATCTTTTGTTGCCTTATTGCTTGGAATTAATTAAATTGCACTAAATCAGACTTTTTCCTCCTTTATTTACACATCATAACCCACAACTTCCAAGTGAAAAACAATTCTACAAATTTCAGAAAATTAATTAAAAATACATAACACCCCTTATAAAGGGCAGAGGAGGAGAAGAATAAGATCTGGAATAACAAAGCTAGATATCTTACTAATGGTAAGCTTCTTCCAGTGCCTGCGATCCAATAATGCCATATTTTCTTCGGAACGCTATATCACCCGGAATAGAGTGCAAGTTAAACAAGTCTGAAGACGACGATGGTTCACGAGCGGTATTTGATGATGTAGATTGTTTCAGAAGTGAAGGATGAGACAATGTGATAATTTTTGACCAAGTTATAAAAATGATCAACATGATATGGTACGAGTGACAGGTCATTAGCTGCAAAATGTTGAAAACCCGGTTTCGTTCAACAACTTTCAAAATTTGACCTTTGCATAACCTTTAAAGGTCACAAAACAATGTTGTGGACATTAAAATAAGGAAACAGAATACGTGCTATAGCTTATTGGAGTTAGTTCGTCGAAGAAGGTCGAAAACCCGGTTCGATTCCCACAACTTTGAAAATTTGATCTTTGTGGCCTTTAAAGGTCAAAGGTCAAGGATTATGACCTTTGGTGCAAAACTTCCTCTGGAACATTCCAGGAACAATATAACGTCATATAGGCTATATGGCATTTCGCACTCCTCGGATTATCCATACTTTGATGAAATCAGCGTAAAAACAAACTTTAAGGGGGGGGGGGTGCGCCACGGGCAAGATGTTCGAGATAGAGCAAAATGGTTTCAAGACTTCATATGGGGAATGACCTCAAGATTATGCAAAAAAAAATAGTCATCCTAGCTCTCAAAGTTTGGGCGGTCGTATGATTTTTATGTCAAAATTCGAAATTTTCTTAAGTTTTTGACCTTGTGACCTTGCCCTTGGGACGAAAATGAAAAATCGGACAACGACAAGTTTTCGATAATTCATTTTGCTCTTCAAATACCGAAGAACCCATTCCATTCAGTCAATTCCCTCGGAGAAGATAGATTTTTAATCCGACTACCCCCTAAAAATGGCTATTTTTTGGGCGTGGCCACGCCCACAATGGGCGTAGCATGCCCTCATCCAGGAAAACACAACTAGACATTGATATCGAACACATAACCAAGTTTCATCAAGATCGGATCAA
This sequence comes from Eptatretus burgeri, assembly GCF_056783735.1. Taxonomy (NCBI): domain Eukaryota; kingdom Metazoa; phylum Chordata; class Myxini; order Myxiniformes; family Myxinidae; genus Eptatretus; species Eptatretus burgeri. Next base: position 69,597,688 of record NC_140966.1, read on the forward strand.
AGTCCACGGAGTTATGCTCTGGACAGACAGACACACAGACACAGACATAACGAATATAGTGGTCACTGGCTGGTGCTCATGAACCAAAAAGAACCAAATCGACATTCTATCCAGAAAACTCAACATCAAGAAAATCGGAGTAAAATTCTTCAAGTTGTGATCAAAATAGTGTTTTTTGTTTATTAGGTCACAATCCGAAGAAAGTAGGTCAAGGACATGAATCAAATATCAGGTGCACAACTTTAATGTCCACTGTTATGAGCCAATAACATCTTAGAAGGCCAAGCGGTCTTTGAGATTTGCCTTCTGAAAAAGGCATTTGTTTTTTGTCAAATCGCCATTTGACCTTGACCTTTAACCCAGAGGAATATGATGTAATTAAGCCTAAATGCAACTTAATATCGGCTATCTAGAGAGGGCAATTCTGTTCTGATTGGACAAAAATTAGTCGAGTTATGATAATAAAAAATTGCAAGTTTCTATAATTAGGTCATGACCTTTAAAAATAGGTCCAGGTCAAAAAAAATGCTAACCTTGAATATTTTTTATTCCAATAATTGATGCAAAGTCTCAGACGGATCCGAGATACAGCTCAGACATGGCAGAAAAAAAAGGATGAAAAAAAAACCTAAATGATGGTTTATTACTCTTCGGGGTCCAAGAAACTCTGGGGTACCATTCGAAATTGGGGGCACTAATTGTAGAAACAAACCCTACAACAGGTATAAGCCTCCTCTAATCCTATAGGGGGAGGCTGAACAAGTCGGAAGGAGAATACACGGAGACTTGCTCCTCCTGAAGATTATGACAAACGACATCATATAGAGTAAACTGTAATGAAAACAAATATTTGTGCCTCAGAACATCGAGTTTTGTGAGATGATGTTTTTTTTTGGAGCCCCAACATATGATGTTGATACGTTCATATGTCATATACTCGTCGGTTTTTGTGCATCATATAATATAGGTACATCTTCGATATGCCTCTGTCAGCTCAACTAACTCAACCAAAAATAGGGGCAATACCCCTGGGCGCTCACCTGGTAGCGGCTGGATAAGAAAACCAGGGAACCACTGGTAGGCATGGATAACCCACAAAATATTTCACAGAGAAGAAAGTAAATACTTCTGGATTTTTTTTTTAATGCAGTGAACAATCTTTGGTACATCTCGGGTGATGAGGCTGCGGTCAAATATCGTCGGAATTGCATGTGTACTTTCTAAGAAGAAAGCAAGTACCTATTTTGAAGGTCAATGCCCCATAGACCACCTTATGGCCCGATTTTCTTGTTTTTTTTTTATGCCGTGAACAAGTTTGGTACATTACCGGGTGATGAAGGTTGTGGTGAAGTTTCAACGAAATGGTGTGCGTAGCTTCAGAAAAGGAGTTACATATGTTAGTGGATCCATAAGATCCCTGGAACTACGTTGCAGGTGAGCTAACCAGACTGAAGTTCTTATGTCATTCAAACGGCATGAAGTTCAAGCAGTTCTGATGAAGTTCAAACATTAAACAACATTTACCAAGAGAGTGAGTGAACTGCAACAACAGAAACTATAAACATGTTTAATTGAAGTAGAAATTGACTGAAGAGTGAAAAACACAATATTTTGATATGCTTTGATTTCAAAGTTTGGACCATGTAACACATAACAACTTGTAATTGAGTCGTTTTTATCAAAACTTTAAGAAACCCCCTTAGTGGATCTCAACATGGAAAGCATATTACGAGATGAGATACGGCTGTAAAGCTGAGTGCTTCGATTGTGAAATAAAAAAAAGACTCCTTCCTCAAATCAATAATCTTTTGTAATTGCTCAGGTAATGCCATCCATGCTGATATTTACCCCTGCCAGGGAAGGTTGACGCAGGCTATGTTTTCAACACTGCCTGGTTGTCTGTCTGTCTGTCTGTCTGTCTGTCTGTTATTGGTTCGATTTTGGTTGGTTTGAAGAAACGAATCCAGATCAGGGCAAGAGACCTTTTAATTTTTTTTAAGTGATTTTTCACCATCGAGAGGTGGGGCCAAAAACGATATCCATCACGATATTTTAAAAAGTTGTGGACGGATTATGACCAAACTTGGTGGATGAGTTGGCTACATCAAAAGAAACAGTTGATTAAATTTTCGTTAAGGTTTGGATGCAGATCCGGCCTATCAGTGGGATACACAACGTAAACTGTTCAGTTCAGGAGGTATGCGCTGCACCGAGTGCCATTCCAGTTGTGTTACGTTATATAATGTCCATTATTGTGCTCAGCACTTTTAAGCATACCTACATATGATATTGATCATGTAATGACTGCTGGGAAAGCAATAGAAATACCTCGGGACATGGAAGAGCAAGATTGAACTGACAGTGGGACAACAGCCTGGCGTTGGCTTAGTGGTTTGCGTGCCTGGCTTGGGATCCTCTGGTCCTGAGTTTGAGTGCCGTTTGCTGCTGAATTAACATCAGGTGGGGTTAACTCAGCCTGTTCTCCTTCTGAGATCGGCAAAATGAGCACCAGTGTAATGGTAGAGGGGCAGAGCATCAGCGGCTCAGCCGTGTCCGTAACCAATGATGCAACCAGCAGTCACAAGGCTGCACATGAGAGTGTGTGTGTGTGTGTAGTGGGCCAACGATTGGGCATGACCATCATGGGAATGAATGAACAGAAGGAAGGGAAATCAGAGGGAAGAAACACCAAAACCAGATCAGAATAGGGAATCCCATGAGGTGACCATGCACTGTTTGCTTGAAGCCCTGGATGAAAATGTGTGAAAGAACGGCCTTTGGAAGGTGGTCCCATGGAGAAGCAAGGAACAAAGGGGTTGTGGTGTGCAGTCAGCCTGGATTTTGGAAGTTGAACCGGGAGGGCATTACTGGACGAACATGTGCAACCTGGAGTTGCTGGGAAGGGGCAGTACTGATAGAATATCGGAAGCAATATCGGGGAAGAGGCGGTAAAAGAAGAAACACTGCACACCTGCCTGTGATGTGAAAATAACAGACGTTGTGCTTCAGCCTCATTGTGGGAGACTTGAATAATGTTGAGAGCATTAGATTCCACAAAATCAGGTGAAACAGCTGTGATGTTGGGGCATTAGTCAATAGGAAAAAGCAGTCTTCCACTGAGCTATTGACAATGGCCTTGTGCAATGTAGACTGTGCAGCCCTGATTTTCCAATGGGAGACTTGGATTGTCGGAGGATGCCGTTTCTGTAGTTGGCTTTGGAGGCCAGATTTGTTCTGTAGTTGGCCAAAGAGAGATCATGGCCAATGACGAAGCCAATAAGTTAAAGAGACTGAACCTCTTCCAGTGGCTGATCATGGAAATAGATAAGTTGGTGAGTTTGGCGATCCTCCCAGAGCTATGGGGTGAGATTGAGTTTTTCTAGGACTGAAGGGCATATGTTCCATTTATCGGTCGAGTATCTAATCAATTTCAGATGATCAGAGAGTGATGCAGCTGACGTCTGCCGAGCAGGGAGATGGAGGTACTGTATGGCACAAAGTGGAGTCATCTATAAATAAATTAAAAAGGGAGAGTTTTCCAGACCATTGGAGAAGTCATTTATGCAAATGTGGAACAAGACTCAGCCAAAAACACTGCCTCGGGAATCTCTACCCTCACTGGGCAAGGGGAAGAGAGGGTTGGTTCCATTGTACTAAAATACCATACGCAATTTGGTGTCTGTCTGTTCGTCTGTTTGACCATGATACATTCAGTCATTATTTATTGAATCTCAACCAAACTTGACAGAAGGACTAAGGATCACATCATGGAGGGTGTATCAACTTCTTTCCCCCTCTCTCTCCAAGGGGGTATTCCGCCTTTGGTGAAATCTGTGTGGTGGTGTATATCCGTGCTAAGATAGCTAATCATGGCATTTTTCCAATGCCACTTCTAATAACAAAGGTAATAACAACACTCATGATAATAGCATAATATTAATGTTATTGCAAAACAATGTTAAACCTAATAATATTCCATCTCCCTAAGGAGGTTTTCCTCCTTGGACAAAGGTCGTGTTAACATGTATAAATGGCTTATCATGGCATTTTGTGGGGCACACCTACCGGAAGTAAAAAAAATATTATACACCACAAACACATTTGATTACCTTTGGAAAAAGTCACTACTGCTGTTTAACACTAAACTGAAAGGGAGGAATCCCGACGTTCTTGAGGCATTATATACTTATGTCCCGATAGACTAACGGCCGAGATCTACTGTAATCTGTATACCCCAGAGAGGATAATAACATGACTTCCTGCCGCTCACATAGGGAAATGTATTGACTGCATGAGGGGAAGAGGTTAAAAAAAAATCCAGGAACCATTAGCACATCATGGAGAAATTAAGAGTTGTGTCTACAGCCCCCACCCTGAAACACAAACAGAATAGAGACAGAAACTATACATGTCGGGAATTAATATCCCACGGATAGCCAGTTTAAGGCAAAACTTGGATGACATGTCGCCTGAGCAGAAGTAGTTGTAATGCTTCTCTCGCCTCATTTACACAGGCGTGTCGGACATGTGCAATGAGGCAAACAAAGAAATTATCCAAATTAATTTCCCTCCAGGTGTTCTCAATGAACTGATTCATTCAGCATGGGAAAGATGGCAGGGACATACATGTATGCGGTCCTACGGAAGTATAAGTAATATATTTGGCACAAGACAATGAATGCAAAATCCCAGATAAAGGACAGACACAATAAACAAAGACCAGACAAACAAGGAAGCTGAAACCCCACGATGGTGCCAAACACACACAGTCACACGTTTACATTGAACTGGGCCAAAGGTTAATGCACTTCAGGACCACACAACACCAAAGATGAGTAGGATGCAAGCAAGGGTGGGATGAGTGGGCATGGAGAAAACAAGTAGGTGCACCTGCAATGAGACAGTTGGAGGGTGAACTCAAACTGACCATAAAGTCTAAACAAGAGACAACTCTGCAATGCAGAGCATCACCTCTTATAAAGGGCACCTGTGCTATCACCAGTTTCCATTCATCCATTCCATCCATTGGGACCATACTCTGTGCACAGCATTGGTGATACCTAAGCAGTCGCCCTGGCTATTGGACACACTCCTGGATGAGTCGCCACTCCGACATAGGATACCAGCATGCTGGCACTCATTTTGCCAACCTCAGAAGAATGACAGGCAGAGTCAACCCCACCTGGTATTAACTCAACAGCCAAGGAGGATTTGAACTCAGGATCCTGGGATCCCAAGTCCACCACCCAAACCATTAAGCCAACACCAGGCATAATTGGGGCATTCTAACCTCCACCCCATGAAACTCACAACTGCGTCAGCCAATGAAGGCCAGCGCCTGCATCAGCATAACCCTGATAGATGGCCACAGAGACAAAGTCATTTCCCTGCGTCAATGACCAGAATTCATTATTTTCTGCCGCCAAGCCTGAGGCTGGAAGGAGTTATTTTACCAGGCCCTGACCGCTGACCCAGTTTCAGGCCACAACAGACAACCTTACCCTATTATGTGTCCTTCATACATGGTTCAAAAGTCCTTTAAACTACATGAACACAAATAGTGCTTAGACCTTCAATTCAACTATTGCCATCTACTCCATGGATGTAATAATACAATTTTGGCTAAATCATTAAACTCTATTTCGGCCAAATGGGAACTGCAGTTCCAACTATACAAGGTGAATGTGAAATTTCAGTGGGGGGCTAACAGGAATGGGGAGGGGGGTTGATGGCACATGTCATGCGAACATGCCCTGATCTCTAGCGGGCAGCCATATTTGTAGCAGGGTTGCTGGGAGTTCTGGAATAATGAACTCTGAAATAATTAAAAAAAAACAATCCAAGGAGCATGTATTTTCATAAAAGGAGATGTCGGAATATGTTAGGTCCAAAAACATCTCTATTAAAAATGTATCCCTCCATCATTTACTCTTGCCTATTTCTGTAAACTCCGATTTACATTGTTATTTCCCAAAACTGTGAAAAAGGAATCAATTTAATGTATCCTAATATATTTTTTCTCATGAGCCATTTTGACTCCTCCGTACCGTCTGTTTCACCTCCTAACTTTGAGACATCAGCAAATTTAAATCAAATAACATTCACCGCAGCCTTGTCAAATACATTGACTGCAGCACTGTGAATTTTAGTTGAGTGCCCATCTGAATCATCATCTGGTTCTGGATTCGATGGCAAAGTGCATTTGGATCCAAATCAAACTGCAGTGTCATGCAGTGTCAACGGGGAGCTGTGTGATGTGAAGCAAAACATCTTTGAGAGTGGGCAATAAACCGCTTCTTCCACATTCTTACATTTGTGGATGTTAAATACCCTCCAGTGTCTTATTCAAAGGCTTGGCGCTTGAAACAACTTCTTATATGGGTCACAAGTGACGATGACCATGTGAGAAGCTTCACTTGTCTATAACTGCTGCAGTCATATTATGAGACTTCAAGAATAATGACCTTCCAATAAGAGCCCAGATCGACATGCACTCAATAGCTTTATGTGGTTTTGCTTCTTTTTGGATGAATTTAATGATGGAAAATTGATTCCATAGCTTTTATTATCAAGTAATCAATCATACAAGTCTTGGCATATTCAATTTGTAATTAGCTAGTCATGAGCCCGACAGTATGGTGAGAAGCATTCTGGTGTACGACATGTGTTTGTTAAACAAGAGGTTTATTTGAGAAATGCATGTCATGGGCGATTTTATGATGTCATCGGTGTCTTTGTCATGACATCATCATTGTATACGTAGAACGCTACATCCGATCAGTATGAAAATTTTGTGGGTCATAGAGGGATGAATTGGTCCACAGAAGAAAAAAAAATTGATGATGTTATCGGTCACGTGGTTTGGCAGCCATATTGTTTTTTGTTTTTTTGATACTTTCAAAAATCTTCTTCTCTGAAACGGCTTAACAGATGGAAGTAAAACTTTACACATATGACCGCCTATCCATGAGGAACAAAACATTCACACCTATGACATCAGACCTATGAGAGGGTTTGGCAGCCATATTGGATTTACCCTAAAACCTATAGAAATCTTCTCCAGAACGGCTGGACAGCTGGAGGGGAAACTTCATACACATGTTCCCCAATCCTTGGGAATACCAGGGTATTGACAAGTAATTGATAGGTCACATGGTCTGACAGTCATTTTGGATTGGGCGAAAATCTTTTAAAAATTATTTCTCTTGAACTACTTCATCAATCGATGTAAGACTTCAAAATGATGATCGAGTAGTCATGGAGAACACATGTTTTAAATTTCAACCTCATCGGACACTGATAGCATGATATGGCCTGGCAGCTAGAATCATTTTTGTTTTTTTGATCTGGGTTCTTTAATTCTTTTTGAAATTTTTTTCATTTTTTTGGAATAAGGCTTACTTGGCTGTGCCTGGATGGATGAGCCTGGTGTGACTCAGTGGTTAAAGCAGTGGCTTGGGATCCTTGGGGTCCTGAGTTCAAGCCCCGCTGGCTGTTGAGTTAGCATCAGGGGGGTTGACTCAGCCTGTCATCCTTCTGAAGGTCAACGAAATGAGCACCAGTATACTGGTAAGGCCTAGGTCACATTTGCCACGGCGGCCATGGGGTCTCCAAAATCTACAGCCACTAGCAATTATATGGCGGCCGCAGCATTTCCACGGTCACACAATGTAGCAGTCACATATATTTTTTTATTTTTCGGGGAGCTGCACGGCGTATTTATAAATTGTGGAGACCGAAAACGTGGGGTTGCCGTACGGTCTTTGATTTGATGTCGCACGGTGACCTTAGGGCGTTCCTGTGGCGGCCATATAATTTTCAAGGCAGATGCAAGGTGACCGCAAGGCGACTGCAGGGGGGCCCTAAGGCGAACGTGCAGGCAGACGGACAGTAACAAATGGGTTAATTTTTTATTTTTTTTTTTACCAGTTTTTTTTTTCGGCTTGTCGAATTGCTACGGCGAACGTAGAAATGAAAAAAGTTATAACTCTGCGTTTTAATTCCACGGCGACCTTACGGCCTGTAAAATATAGCCATACAGCGTAGGGCCACCAAGCCTGGTGTTGGCTTAGTGGTTAGGGTGGCGGCTTGGGATCCCAGGGTCCTGAGTTCAAGCCCCATTGGCTGCTGAATTAACACCAGGGGGTTGACTCAGCCTGTCATCCATCTGAGGTTGGCGAAGTGAGCACCAGTGTGCTGGTCCCGGTGTATGCCCCGGTTAGAATAGGTGTACCATATCCCTGAGTGTCGTAAGAGGCAACCAGGGTTGGCGTCAGGAAGGGCATCCGGCCATAAAACATTGCCTCAAGAAAAAGCCTAACCCCTGCACAGCAGGGAAAAATGGCTGTAAAAACGGTCATTTTTTATTTTTACAGCGTAGGGCCATCCTGAGGCCACCGCAGAAACTCTACGGCCGCCGCACGTTTCTGTCAATTCAGAGGGCGTATGACCACCGTATCCTCGTCGTAGAGCAAATGTGACTTAGGCCTATTTATCCCTGCAGGGTCGAAGGCGACTCAAGGGTTGGCGTTAGGAAGGGCATCCGGCCGTAAAAACATTGCCACAAGAATGGGTACCATGATTGGAGCCCACAAAAACTGACCCCTGCTCAGGGATAAAGGCTTTAAAATGGTGTGATGGTGGCTGTGCTTGGATGGGTTTGAGGGTAGAGGAGTAGCATCTGAAATGTGAATCCTATCCAGGTTCCTCCTGATAACTTCATCTTTGCTTTTTGCTTGTTTGGGTTCTTTCCCATTACTTCAATGCTGGACTGGAGCTATTTGGTCTTCTATTTGATTTGAATTGAATTTATTTTAATCCCATTCAAAATTCAATTGAAAAATAATCAACGTTATGGGTCAGGGTCAGGTGTCTGACCAAAGTGGGGTTGCATCAAAGCGGGATATCTTGGTACCCGGTCATCAATGCCAGCAGCTACAAATTGGCAATTATAATTATGCCTATTATTCCCTCACCACCGAAAGTGAGGGGGGTTATCTTTTCACCCCTTTCTGTATGTTTGTTTGTCTGTTTGTCTGTTTTTGTGCAGGATATCTCACAAAGTTGCAGATAGATCCCGATGAAATTTTGTGGACAGGTTGGGTGTGTTACAAGGAAGAATTGGTTCGATTTTGGTGAAGATCCGAATCCGGATCTGGATACGAGAATTATTTAATTTTTAAAGTGATTCTTTACCATTGAGAGATAGTGCCAAAATCTATATAGTGCTGTATAGCATGATATTTCAAAAATGTAATGGGCCTAATATGTTCTTGTGGTTCAGACATTACCCCGTAAAGTGTGCTATCAAAACAGGTGCTTTGAACATTCAACAGACATGAATTTTTGTCCAAAGTAAATTGATTATTAGCTTCCCAACATTACCATTTTTAATGACTCCACGACAGCAGGAATCGCTAAAGCTCGACAATGTACTGCTTCGTCTTCTTCTTCACACACACACACACACACACACACACACACACACACACACACACACACACACACACACACACACACACACACACACACACACACACACACACACACACACACACACACACACACACACACACACACGCGCGTGTCTCGTTTTACAAATATGTTTACATTAGCGGGTGTAAGCGCCTCTCCATCCTCTCTTTAAATCCCCTCCCCATTCCAAGTTTTCAACTCCCCTCCCCCACCCCAAGTCCTCAAACCCCACCCCCAACCACAAGTCCTCAAACCTCCCTCCCAAAAACCTCAATCCCCTCTTCCAACTCTGTCCCTTTTCTGCCTGTCCCCTCCACCGTAACTCTCTTTCCTCCCCTCCCCTTTTCTTCCCGCTCTTCAAAGCAAGAGGGCATTCTTACATCATTACATATTATTCTTCATTACATCCTTTAAATGGTGGAATAGTTAACTGTCTTTCCCCTCCCCTATCCACCTTAATATTATGTCATTACCAACTTCATAGACTCCTACCTCCTCATAATCTGCTTTTCCATCTTCCCAACTTCTCCTTTCACCCTTCTGACCTTCTCTCCAGTGGCATTCACAATCTCACGAGATATGTCCCATGGAAATTCTGTGGAATAGCTGCTCTCAAATAGTGATTGTGAGTAGCCAAATTGTCTTAACAAACGATTCCTAAATTAATTATCTTCTTTGTGATGTATAAATTCAACATTAAAATGAAAGATCGACAAAACAACGTTTCTTTCACAACCTTGAGATTCCATCATTTTATGATATTTTAAAGCGAGACGGACAGACAAGTAGACAGAGAGATGTGGCAAGTGTACTATTATTGAGATGGGAGCAAAATTACTGCAGAAGATCAAGCAGGAATTAAAAAGTGTGGTTAAGAAAATGAATATGTGAATAAACTTTTGATAAATGTGTAATCAAAACGTGCTGTAGTTTGAATGGTCATTATTAAAATGCTGGCTCACATTGTCACCCACGAGAACTGCAGTTCCTGTTCTTCTGTAACATGACAAGAAATGCAGATGATGCAGAAAGCCTTTGACTTCCCAGCTTAAGAAATGCAACATTGGTTACTGGTGCTCTCCATGTAAATGCTGCCCATTTTGCACTGGGCCAACCCTCAGTAGTAAAGTGTTCTCGACGATGGTCCATGCAAAGACACAATGATGCATGCTTATCTGACATCTCGCTTTGGAGGCCAACTTTGTGATGTGGTCAGCTGAGGACATGAGTGGCGAGTATGGTTGTTCCTCGAGGTTCCCTTAATTATATCTCTGGAAAGCACTGATTACAGTATATAACTAGAGAGTTCATAGAACACGATACCTCATGCACTGTTTGAGTGTATACTTCAATTTTAATAAAATAATTGTTTTAAAGTTTGTTTTAAAAAATCCGAAAGTTTAGGGCTATGGAGCACTCTTACACACCACCCTATATAACATGTCCAAGTACTGTAAAACTGGAGGTTCTTGGAAATATTGTGAAGAGGATTTGTGTTCTTCAGTGTTCAACTATATAATTCAATTTAGGTAAAGGTTTAATGAGGTTTTGAGGCGTATAAATATATTCATTCCAGGTTTTACCGCCATTTTACCCAGTGTCTATTACACCACCCCAACACATTACATTAGTTTTTTGTACTTGTCGTATGTATCCATTATGACGTCCTTAAAAACAGAGTTTCCTGTTTGGAATGTTTTTCAATTTTGTTTGACTGCCAGGCAGGCAGACAGTAAAATATTATCTCTCTCCTTTCTGTGCATGTGCAATCAGGACAAATTCAGAGCCAATGTACAGTAAAACAGCAAACATGTCTTCCAACCTCTTGTGTGCAGGGTAACTAGAACGGCACTCGGTAGAGGGCATACCTCGACCAGGCTGAACAGTTTACGTTGTGTTTTCCACTAATAGGCCGCATCTGTATTTGGACCTGGACCAAAATTGTATTGGGTTGTTATTGTAACCCCCCCCCCCCCCCCATTCATCCACGAAGTTTTGTCATAACTCGTCCATAACTTTTAGAGATATCATACCATATATCAGTTTTGGCCCCATCTCTCAATGGTGACGAATCACTCACAAAATTCTCGTATCTAGATTCCGGATCTGGATATTCACCAAAATAAAATCAATTCGTCCTTGTCACACACCAAACCTGTTGACCACGTTTCATCTGAATCCACCTCTAACTTTTTGAGATATCCTGCTCACAGACAGACAAATAGACAGGGGTGAAAACGTAACCTCTGACGACCAAAAGGTAACAATGCTTCATACTAGAGTGTATCAAAATCATTGAAGTTGTCCAGAGAGACTACTTGGCCTCGTTTTTGCAGTTAAAGGCATCCATCATTGCTGCAATAAGAAAGAAAGAGCAAATCTGATGTGGTTTCACCAAGGGGAAAGCCAAATTGATGTTCTGCTAGAAAATGATGACTGCAGAGTTGTAAAAAGCCAAAGTGATGACCAGAGTCGAAAAACTTAAAGCCTTGAGATCATCTCAAAAGCTTCATATGTTTCAATCTGGCAGGAGATTTGGAGCCACCGATTATGTATGCAAATACGGTGGAATTTAGCACTTCCATGCATCTCACCCTCCTATCGAGCCCCCGACATGCCCGACAACTAATAGCAAAAGCACCCACCATGTTGCACGCGTACAAAGTCTCTCTCCTCTCTCTCCTCTCTCTCTCTCTCTCTCTCCTCTCTCTCTCTCCTCTCTCTCCTCTCTCTCTCTCCTCTCTCTCTCCTCCCTGGCAAAGTATGCATGAGAATACTATACTGACAAACTGTTTTAAGACAAACACTGAAAGATTGGTTTAATACCATACTTCCTCTGCAGTTAATGACGCTTAACAACAGCCAGAAATCCCCAAAACCGAAATCATTAAACTAGGGCACATGGTTCATTTCAACAGACATCTGATGTTTTAAAACCTTTTGTTTTGGAATATACTGGAAATTGTTTTCATACAGTGATGTGCCAAAAGACATTATGCACAAAACGTTATTTTATCTCTGCAGAGATGGACATACGCTGGCCAACATGGTGTACAGAGCGTCTCTTGGGTTATGTACAACTTTTAGTCAAAACAAAGCAGTCCCCTTGCAATGGAGGCTTCATTAAGACTTCTCCTCCCTTCCCCCAAACTCTCATTTTGCTTAGTTTCACCACCTGCACCTTTATTCATTGGTCAATTAATTTTACCCATTGTTTAAAGGCATGGAGAAGTCGTGGGGGAATTGAACTGGTTCAATGTTTATGTAACCCACAACATATGGTACATCACATGTTGTGGAATGGCATACGCTGCTCAATTTTGCTTTATGTGACACAAAATCACGTGTTTCATACAGCAAATTGGGTAAAAGTGGATAGTGTTTGTCCACATTCAACCACACACGAAAGTGCAAAAGTGGTTTAAAAAAAAAAGAACTTGGATTTATAGCTTAAACCATCTACAGCCATTGGATCTGCATCATGGAAAAAGTTTTGAGAGTAATCATTTTGTTTTTATTAATTTTTCTTTTTCTATGCAATGTCCACGCTCATGGAGGAGTTAGGACATAAAAGGGATCAGGCATAACAGAACAAAACGAACAGGAGAAAGAGAGGTTGGAAACACACCAACAGCTGGGATGAAATGATGGAGGTGAGCAGTGATTCTGGAGTTAGGGAGTTTCACCAGAAGGGGGTTACTTGCAGACCATGTGAGCAATGCAGAAACCTGGGAGAGGGTGGGGCAGAGCACAGAAAGAGCAGAGGATGCAAGACCAGAAAAGAGGCGGAAGAAGATGGAGAGACCAAGACCTGTCTGCGATGTGAAAGTCATCGGCAGAGAAGCTCATATCAGCTTCATTGTGAGAGATTGCAATGATATTGAAGGCCATGATTTCCATAGCATCAAGCTGAGTAAGGTGTGAGGCATGGCCACCATCCCAGATGAGAGAGAGCAGTACTCCATCGAGCTGAATATGAATCAAACAGGAGTAGACAAGAGACATTGAGAGACACTACAGAGTCAAGGACATCCTGTGGGAGGAAAGGATTCTGTTAAACAGATAATAGCCACTTTATCAGCAGTGGCTTGGATTGAGTGATCTATCAGGTTGAGCAGTGACCTCAGATGTTTGAGGTCCACAGAGTTAGAGACTCAGGAGTAGGATCTATTGGCAGAGTGCAGGAATGTGGAAAGGGGGGTGGTAAAACAAGGAGAGGTGACATGGCGGGGTGGAAGCTGGAAGGGTGTGAGTTGAGGGAGGAGAAGCTGGGAGGGGGAGGGGCAAGGGGGAAGCTGAGAAGGAGTAGGGCAAGGGGGAAGATGGGACAGGGTGTGGCAAGTGGGAAGATTGGAGGAGGCAGGGGGAGGGGCTGATGGGAGGGATGGGGTGAGTGGGAAGCTTTGAGTGTTGGGGTGAGGAGGATACAGAAAGGGGGGGGGTATGAAGTAGAGGGATGCGAAAGTGGGCAACACAAAGGGGTGGGGTTGGGTGATGCAGACAGATGAAAATCCTGCAGGTTGAATTTCATAAATCTCCTTGCCAACTGAGGATTTATCTCATCGATCGATGGAATGCAACACTGCTCTAGAGGAAAACTTGGGTTGGCCGTAGCTTTCAAGTCCGTGCAAAATCGAACATCACATTTCCACTTCAGCACCATGACGACTGGAGTGGCACAGTTAGAGTATGACACCCGTTCAATCAATCCGCAAGTCTCAAGACTGTCTAATTCAGCTTTCGCCTTGTCATGGAGGGCATATAGGACTGGCCTCAGTTTACAGAAATTAGGAGAAACACCCTCATTCATGATGAGCTTTGCCTATCGAGTACCTATTTAAATTCTACACCCTTTTTCAAAATTTCCACCTTTTGTTGCCTTATAGCCTGCAATTAAATTGCATTAAATCAGACTTTTTCCACCTTTATATACACATCATAACCCACACCTTCCAATTGAATTATTTTTTTTTACAAATATCAGAATATTAATTAAAAATACAAAACTAGAATATCTTGGTTGGATAAATGTCCACCCCCCCCCCCTTATAATGGCATTTGTAAATTAGCACAGGTGTAACCAATCACATTCAAAATCACACAATTTAATTCACCTCCACCCGTGTTAAATTGCAGTGATTCTGATTACTTCAGAATAAAATCAGCTGTTCCGACAGGTTTCCTCTGCTGGGTAGTGCATTTCACAGCAAACTCAACCATGAGCACCAATGAGCTTTCCAAAGACCTCTGGGATAAAGTTATGGAAAGGCACAGACCAGGGGATATGTCGGGTCAGGTATGGGAGCATGCGCCAGAGCGGCGTGTTGCTGCGTGCATTTTCCGCTGGCACTCCAGGGGCCTCCGTCTGGCCATCCCCCAGGCAGATGCCTGGCCCATCCCCATCTCCTTGAGATACCGATCAACCTGCTGCAACCACGAGGCATGTGGTTGGCCCATTGGCCTCCTCCACTCAGGAGATTCCCTCACTGAGAGAATCTGGTGAGCAGGATCAGCGTCAGGAAAACGAGCCACATGTCCAAACAGCCAAAGCTAACGCTCACGGACTATGCAGATAACAAATCTCATTTGAGTCTCTCTCAGCAACCGCTTGTAGGACACAAAGTCCGACCAGCGATTGCCAAGGATTCTCCAAAGAATCTATTGACCTCTGACACAGCCAGCAGAGACATGAATATCACTGCCAAGGTAAGTGAATCTCTCCACGACCTCAACATGCTCACCACAAACAGGCACAGACAGGACAGCAGCATCCAAGATGTCATTGAAAGCCTGCATCTTAGTTTTGACACAGGAAACCCGTAATCCCAGCGGCTCTGACTCCTCATTCAGCCCCTTGAGGACCCCTAAAAAGATAGAAAAGTCTCCGCAAAGATGACTGCATCATCTGCGAAATCAAGGTCAGAGATCTTGACATTCCCAAACGATGCACTGCAGCTTGATCTCTCCGACATCCTCCCTGGAATCCAGTCCATACAAGTGCTGAAAAATGTGGGGGCAAGTACACACCCCTGACGAACTCCAGTCACAACTGGAAATAAGTCAGAGATGCTCAGAATAATTCAAATAAGTCAGAGATGGTCAGAATCAGAATAAGTCAAAAATAAGTCAGAAATAACCACCACATCTCACAGCACTCTCAGTACCAGAGTAGAGTTCAGACATCAGATCGATCAGTTTTGGTGGCACCCCACGAAGACCTAGAATCCTCGAGAGGGTATCCCGATTCAATGAATCGAATGCTTTACAGAGATCAACATAGGCTGCAAGCAGCCCCTGCCGAAACTCTCGTCTGCGTTCAGTGAGGACACGAAGAGCAAGGATACGGTCAATCGTTGACCTCTTTGGTGTAAAGCCTGACTGCTTTGGACGCTGGTGCTCAAGCAGATGGTGGCGAACCCTATCAAGAATTAACCGAGAAAAGACCTTGCCCGGCACTGAGAGCAGCGTCACCCCTCGGTAGTTGTTGCAGTCTTAGCGATCACCTTTCCCTTTCCAGAGAGGGACAACAAGGCCCCTCTTCCAGTCAATTGGGATTATGCCTGTGTTCCAGGCAGAGCACAGAACTGTATGCAACAACATGAGTGCAGCATTTCCACCAGCCTTGAGAAGTTCAGCATGGATGCCACAGATCCCTGGAGCTTTATCCCATTTCAACCGGTTTACGGCAGCCTGTGTTTCCACAAGAGAACGTGGACCACAGTTGATTGGAGGGTCAGCAACAGGGATTGTAACACCCTTGACGTCCAACTCGACAGCTGGTGGATCAGCCTGGTACACCCGCTCAAAGTAACCGGCCCAGCGGGCCTTCACTTCAGACTCCTCTGTCAAGAGCCTACCAACCTCTGCTCTAACTGCAGTGCTCCGAGGGATGGGCTTGGATGAACGCAATGCGCGAATTCCCCTGTAAGCAGGATGAGAATCACTTGACCACAGGTGACGCTCTACCCCCTCACAGATTCCTCGCACATAGGCCTCCTTGTCCACCCTTAGTACACGTACAGTTTTACGCCTCAGCTCCCTGAACAGCTCAGCTTTGCCATTCAGCCTGGCCCTGTGACTCTGGTCAATGGTATCCAGTGTCCCTTGAGAGACAAAATTCTTCTTTGCCCTACGGTGATTTTCAAGACATCCACCGGCAACATCAAGGACGGTGGTCTTGAAGGCGCTCTACAACTCTTCAGGACCTCCCAACGCACCCAGACCCCCTCCCCCAAATCTCTACTCAGCTTGTTCGCAAACTCCTCAGCTACCCTCTCATCCTTGAGCTTGCCAATATCGAGCCTAGGCTGGGATGGTACCATTTTCCTGGATTTAAGGTGCAACTTCAGAGTTGCTTCAACAAGCCGGTGGTCAGTATTGAGGAGCTGAGCACTCCGGTAGACCCTGCAGTTCTGGATCATCCTCCAGCGACCATCAACGAGGACACGGTCAATCTCCTTTGCCACACCGCCAGCATTGGAATATGAAGGCCAGCGATGAGCTTGTGGGCGCTGAAACCATGAACCAACCACCCTAAGTCCATGACTTCTTGCAAAGTAAAGGAACTTAGTGCTATTCTGGTTCATTGTTCCTGACCCATGGGGACCAACACATGTCTCATAACCATCCCTATCAGTTCCAGTCGATGCATTGAAATCCCCCAAGACTAGAAGCGTATCTTGTCTGGGGCACTGATCAACCACAGACTCGAGCGTCGCGAAGAATGCATCCTTCATGGTGAGATCACTCGCCTCAGTCGGAGCATAAACAGAGACCAGGGAAGTGACACCTAAGGAGTGACGAATCCTTCGTCTCATAATACGCTCATTGACCAGTGTTCCCTCAATTATCATTGGAGTCAGCTTATTGGACACAGCTACAGCAACTCCTTGGGTATGGTAACCATCAGAGCGACCAGAACAATAGTAGGTGGAACCACCCACCATTATCTTGCCGCAATCCGGTCTCCGAACCTCAGAGTGTGCTGCAATACCGATGTCCAAATGCTTGAGCTCAGATGATAACAGAGACAGGTGATCATCCTCTCTTAGGGATAGGACATTCCAGGCACCCACCCGAAGGGACCACCTCAGGTTAACCAAAGGAGACCGCCGTTTGGTGGACGACACCTCAGCATCACTCCGACACACTCTCCCGCAATCTGACCGGGGAATGTTACCCTGTGATTTCCCTCCTATCATCAAAGATTGGGGGTCCTGAAGGCTTTGCCCCAATCCCATCATCCGGTGAGCTGCCCTGCAAAGGTAAGCTGCACAGGAGGTACTCCCATGGAGTGGGTTTTCAGATTTCTTTACGTTTTTGTGTTTTGCGGAATGAAGGGTTTGACGGTGGCTGGAGTGCAAATCCTGCCACCAACCTCCTAATAAGAAGTAACCCAATACAACTGCAGGAGGACGTCCACAGACACAGTTGGGTGCTAGATATGGATGGCCGTTGGCTCACAAGGTGCTCCTCCGCCCTTTGACAGGTTTTGTTTTTAATCCTGCTGGGTGTCCATATCCAAACACCCTCCTCACCAAAAAACCTGGTGGCGGAGACGGCTTAGTCGCCGACAACCCGACCATGGAACAGGTTAGTACAGGTTTACATGGTACCTGTAGCAAGTCACAGATCTAATCTGACCTGACCTGACTGGGTATAAACAGGGGATGGGTATAAAAAATATTTCAAAGGCCTTGAATATTCCTTGGAGCAATCAAAAGAATCATTACAAAGTGGAATGTGTATGGTACCACCAAGACCATGGCTCCATCAGGCCGTCCCTCCAAACTAGATGACCAAGCAAGGAGGAGACTGATCAGACACGCCACCAAGTGGCAACTTTGAAAGCTGCAGTTCTTCATGGCAAAGACTGGTCACAGTGTACAAGTAACAACAATATCCCAAGCAGCACAAGTCTGGCCTGTACAGTAGAGTGGCAAGAAGGAAGCCATTCCTCAAACAAGTCCACCTTGAGTCCAGTTTGAGGTATGCAAAAAAACCACTCTGGAGATTCTGAAGCCGTGTGGCAAAACGTTTTGTGGTCTGAGGAGACCAAGATGGAACTTTTTGGCCTAGATGCAAAATGTTACGTTTGGTACTAACCCAACACAGCCCATCACCCAAAAACACCATCCCTACTGTGAAGCGTGGTGGTGGCAGCATCATGTTATGTGGATGTTTCTCATCAGCAGGGACTGGGGCACTTGTCAGGATTAAAGGGAAAATGGATGGAGCAAAATACATAAAAATCCGAGAGGAAAACCTGCTGCCCTCTGCAAAAAAGCTGAAATTGGGACTGAAGTTCACCTTTCAGCATGACAACGACCCGAAGCACAGAGCCAAAGCTACACTGGAGTGGCTAATGAACAAAAAGATAAATGTCCTTGAGTGGCCCAGTCAGAGCCCCGACCGAAATCCAATCGAAAATCTGTGGCATGACTTGAAGATTGCTGTCCATCAACACTCCCCACGCAACTTGACTGAGCTTACACAGTTTTGTACAGAAGAATGGGAAAATATTGCCCAATCAAGGTGTGGAAAGTTGGCAGAGACCTATCCCAACAGCCTCACAGCTGTAATTGCTGTCAAAGGTGCTTCCGCTACTATTAACTCGGGGCGGGGGGGGGGGGGTGGGGGTGGACACTTATACAACCAAAATATTCTCGTTTTGTACTTTTTTAAATTAAT
The DNA here is from genome assembly GCF_056783735.1 of Eptatretus burgeri. Classification (NCBI taxonomy): domain Eukaryota; kingdom Metazoa; phylum Chordata; class Myxini; order Myxiniformes; family Myxinidae; genus Eptatretus; species Eptatretus burgeri. The sequence continues at coordinate 69,616,852 of NC_140966.1, forward strand.
TTTCTAAAATTTCTGGAATTTGTTTTTCACTTGGAAGTTCTGGGTTATGGTGTGTTAATGAAGATGTAAAATGTCTGATTTACTGCTATTTAATTCCAGGCTATAAGGTCACAAAATGTGGAAATTTTGAAAGGGGGTCTAGACTTTCTGTAGGCACTGTATATCCTTGAGCTCACTAAGCTCATTGGAAAATAGGTCTCGATGCTTTTGAGGAATTTGCTCCAACTGAGGTGGCGTAGTTTTCACAAGGTGAATAGCTGACCAGACCAGCTTGATGTGATTCAGCCAGTCACAACCGAGAAGGGATGGTCCACTTCCTCAAACCACATACAACTTAGGAAAGGCATGTTGGCCCTGATAGCTCACTGAGACATTGGCTACCCCAATCGGCTTTATTTTCCTGCTGGCATAAGTTCGCAGTGTGAGGTTCAAACTGATGAGTTTCAGACCGTTCAGCTTACGAGAGGTTCGTTTCTGAATGATGGAGACCACAGCACCAGTGTTGACTTGTGATTTGAAAGGAGTATTGTTAACCTCCACATCTACTGTTATTGCTTGAGCTTTTGGAGTTCCAACTGAAAAAAGATTCAACATCAGTTGAATATGTCATGTATGGTGGGTGATGTCACTCGACGACAGACACGTTTCAGATGGCCCACCTTCCAACAATTCAAACATACACTATCTTCATAGGTACAACATGTGAGTGTCGATCTCTGCACCTCCCACAGGCCTTAGCAGGCACTTTATCACCCAGTGGGAAGTGTTGTGACTACAGTCTGCAGTATACGTTTGTGTGTTGTTTCTTACTAAAGGTTGCTTTCAGAGTTTGAGGTGAACCATACAGATACCTTATTGATTCCAATGTCGATTTATATGTTCTGACCAGTGATGGCCGATAGATCTTTGAGGGACTCTTCGACAGCCGATGTGGTTTCAACTGCCTTGACGAATCTAGTGTCTTCATACTTGATGCAAAGTATTGAAGAAAACATCTTCTAATCTTGTAGACCGACAATAAATCTATCCTTGAGCCTGGCTAGATGCTCATATGGCATGCATTGGAAGGTGACAGACATGTTTCAGTCCATGAAATCAGCTACACGTTCTCCCGAGTTCCTCGTCAAATGATCAAATTCATACCTCGCCAGCTGCAGCGATCCTTCAGACTTAATATGTTCCTTCATCTTGGAGCATCATAGATGGGAACATCAAGACATTGTCTTTCGGATTGTTGGTGAAACCACATCACAAAAAAGCTCATAGTTGTCAGCCAACAGCAAATAATGAATAATGGCCTTCTTTGGATTTGATGTAATTGCCATTTGCGATGAAATATAATTCCAATTTTGCACAGCGAAAAGTTCAAAATCATCGCCACTGAATGCGGGAACTTTCTCAGAAATGCTGACTATTGTTGACCATCCTCATCGCCAACTGTAGCATGTTTCACTGGCAATACGAGGAACAGGAGATGAGGCTTGTGCCAAGCATGTGCATGGTGTTAGCCATCTTTATTCCATAGTAGTTCCAAGCATGTGCCCACTCAGTGGATGGTGCTGTCAAAGCTTTATCAAACATTTAGTGCAGCATTAGCTACAGACAGCACACACGACGTCACAGCAGAGACAATATTTCCTTGCCGACTCGTTTATCTGGTCTTGAAAACTTAGCTTGAATGAACTGGAAAGAGGAACTGCACAACCCCATATCTAATGTGCAAGGACCCAGAAGTAATTGTACCTTTCTCGAAGAATGTACATAAATAATTTGCAGAGTCCTTGCCACCCTTGCTCTGTCTGTGATCTGTCTCCCCTCTTTCTCCGCAGGGCGTTCAAGGTCCACCAGCAACCCCTTTCTGGTGAAACTGCAAAAATCTAGAATCACTGCTCACCTTCAATCTTTAATTCCTCTTTTTCCTGCCTCTGGAACAGACTCCCACACTCTCTTCAATCCCCCTCCTCCCTCCAGGTCTTCAAAACAGCTCTTCACTACCATCTCTTATCTTCCCTCATCCAAAACCTTGATCTCTACCATTCCCGCTAATCCACCCCAAACCCACCTCCTTTATATTCTCTGCTTTCCTTCCTGATAGTCCCTGTCTTGTCCATGTTGTTTCCCTGTGTACCCCACCCCATCCCTCTTCCTTATGTCTCTCTCTCTCTCTCTCTCTCTCTCTCTCTCTCTCTCTCTCTCTCTCTCTCTCTCTCTCTCTCTCTCTCTCTCTCTCTCTCTCTCTCTCTCTCTCTCTCTCTCTCTCTCTCTGTTCCCCATGGTTTAGTGCTCCCCTCTCCCGCCCCTTTTGTCTTCTGCTCCCTTTGTTATATATTCTGTGTGTTCGTTCTTATACAAGCCTTGACAATGCATACAAAAAAAAACCCCTTTCTCATTACGATTTTTGATGCCCAACAACCCATGCTATAACTACAACCTCCTGAAACTTTGTATGCAATTTCTTTGTGTGGGTTGTATTGTTGTAGTATTCCCATCAGAAACCTACACCATAATGTAGGTAATGTAGGTAACCCAGGTTCAAATCCCTTGTACCATGTGTTGTCAATTGTCTCATAATGTGCTTTTAAGTCATGTAAAATACAATGATATCTACTCTTCTTTCTCTTGAATACTCTATTAAGTATCAGCTACTCCATGAGATCACAGTGAAAAAAAGAAAGATCTTTAGCTTCATGTGCATGGACCACTCCATACGTTTTTAACAATTTCGTTGAACGTTCATCACAACAACTTATTCAATCATGTAAGCCGCTGTGAGCTCCACACTCTCAGGTGTAAACATTCCATCCAATTTTGTCTTGGTGTTCGAAGGACTTTGCAAACGTGGTAATAGGCTTTGCAAATGATAAGAATCGACAATTATTGAAAAGAGGCACTTGCTATAAAACGGGAATAAATCACAAATCAAATGTATGTAGTGTGTAAGGATTGCATTCATGCATGTGTTGGCCTGATAACGTCCAATATGAACCCCTCACTCATACGATGCAGTGAACACAGGTTCAAATCCCACATACCAAATATTTGTCCATTGCCGACAAATGTGATATAAAAGTGCATTGATGTATACCAATATCTTTGTGCTGTATGCTATGTATGTACAAGCTCTCCCATGATCCGTAAGTCACATACACATGTATGTCTGCAATAATAAGTGTGTGTGTGTGTGTGTGTGTGTGTGTGTGTGTGTGTGTGTGTGTGTCTCCTCCATAACTCCAAAACCATGAAACCTCATAGCCCCAAACTTTGCATGCATCCTAAGGGAATGAAATCTTGGTGTTTGCGTCAACTTAAACACCTTTTTTGAAGATAATTTAGTGGGTGATCATCAAAAAAACAAAAATAAATAAATAAGCCTTAACAAAATGGCAGCATGCCATCTTGCTCAGCTTTCTGTCAGCTCGCTGGGGTCTTAAGCCGCCATTTTGTTCGGCCTACTCAACAATGCCTTGACTTGAAACAGGCTTCAACGGTTTTTTAAAGATAAAGAGCTCAAATTTTTTTTCACTTTCCATATTCATATCATTGAATCCCTGATGTTCATACCAACAAATTGCTGTGTACATCGCTTTAGTAGGTGCTATAGTTTTTAAATTAGGAGCTAGGAGTGATTGCATGCATTGTGTGATGTCATTTTCTGCAATGACCTCTCACGGACAAATTAAAGTACTGTACATAATTGAAATATGATTTCGGCTTTGAGGATAGGATCTCGTGGACTAAATATTTGTTAAAATCTGAAAATGTTTAGAAGTTAGCGATGTTTTTGTTTTTGCGGGTGTGTCCCATTACCGATCAGCTTGCTCTCACTTGCCAAGCCAGCCATTCCTAATCAACCATTTTGTTGGAGTGCTTGTTTGAGTGCTTAAGCCACTTGATGAGCACTCTTCAAGCTGCTTGGTTGTTCATTTGCAAGGCCTGGTGATACATGGCAAAAGTATCCGCAATGTCTCTCTGCACTGTCCCTCTGCTAAACACAACCAAAAATACATCGATCGATGTGCAAAGTTCAGGCCCCATCCGCTTGCTTTGAGTCCCATGGTGTCGTGCGGTGCCTCACCGCTCAAAATGGTGCGCAATTTTTTTATTTCCACAACCGCTTTATTTCACCTTTTCGTACGATCTGCTTTGATGATACCACCCATCACTTAAACAGAGATACATACAAAAACATAACGTCCATCGACCATGTGTTTGGAGCTCCGCCATGTTGGTTCAATCTGTGAAAAGCATAAAATGACATTTGGTGTTTTATGGGGCTTGATGTACAGGTATTTTTTAATTGAATTTCACTAATTTTCCACTTGAATTCCTCTTTTAAAGAACTCTGTTAAAAGGTATACATTTGTGGTTGTCATTGTGATGTTGTGTGTGTGTGTGTGTGTGTGTGTGTGTGTGTGTGTGTGTGTGTGTGTGTGTGTGTGTGTGTGTGTGTGTGTGTGTGTGTGTATGTGTGTTCATTAAGCAAAACATATCATCCTCTTTGCTAACCCTCCCCCCTCACCTCATCTCTCTCTCTCTCTCTCTCTCTCTCTCTCTCTCTCTCTCTCTCTCTCTCTCTCTCTCTCTCTCTCTCTCTCTCTCTCTCTCTCTCTCTCTCTCTCTCTCTCTCTCTCTCTCTCACTCTCACTCTCACTCTCACTCTCACTCTCACTCTCACTCTCACTCTCACTCTCACTCTCACTCTCACTCTCACTCTCACTCTCACTCTCACTCTCACTCTCACTCTCTCTCTGTCTCTGTGGCCAATCCTAAAAAAGTGCAGCATTCTCTTCCCACACCTCTTTATCTGCCCTCCTCTCACCTCCTCTCTCCCCCTCTCTATCGCTTTCCCTTGATCCCACCCCTCTGGTGTGTGCATTGGTCCAAAGTCTATCCTCCTCCCACTCCCACTAAGTCTCGGGCTCCCTTCCCGTTTTTTCAGTGGCTTTTAAAACTTTTTTTCTCAATTAAAATTAACCCAATCTAATGGAGGAAATGGTCGTAGGGTGGGGAGGGGGTTGATTTGAGAGTGAGAATATCTTTAGAAAACCATTCCTGCCACATTCGGAGACATGAGCCTCTGTCATTTACAATAAATTCCACGGTCTCGTCGCGAAAAGTGGAAAAGAGACTTGATGGTCTATAGTTGAGGTCGTCACTTATGTGTCCTTTCTCTATCAACAGGGATGACAATGACAATTCTCCCAAACCGTACGGTAAGATGGACTCTCCTGATTCCACTTTTCTTGTTCATATGTGAAAATACTGAAACAAAGTCAGGTTTGCACGATTTCAAACATAAATAAATGTTTATGTGGATTTTTAACACAAATATGAAATCCTTACAACAGGAAATTAATGAGGAGCATTCACAATCATTTAATGGCTGTGATCTTTTCACTTCTCACTCTTGATTCTATCGCACTCTTAATTGTTTATGATCTACACCTGTGAAATGGCTTTAAATTGATAACTTACATTCAGTGTAAGGTGATAAGACCGTTTTATTGTAAGCACAAGATTGACTACTTTTCCATGTGTGTCTATCTTATATCTGCTCATAACATCTATAACCTTTCTGTAGGTCCCTGCTTGAGTGGAAAAAGATTTATAGCAAGAATTGTCGATTGGAAATGAAATGTTTTCATGTGACAATGTATTTGCTAGAATGAGAAGTCACATGAAACGACGAGTCACATTTTTTACATGTTTTACAGTCACAAATGGGAGAAGTCACATTTTTTAAACATAAATAACTATCTTTTAGCAACTCAATTTCAAGCTCGATCTTTCAATCACCTTCGATTGCCTGGTCGACCTGTCCGTTTCCCGACACGCCATAATATTCAACCGAAACTGTACCGTTTCAATGCAGTAGTCTTCCTTTCTTCGACTTAGAAACAAGGGCTTTCACACTTCATCTGAGAGATCTTTTCAACTTATCTCGATGTACTTGAACATCTGCATTTTCAATCAGAAATCTGGTGGATTGCAGCAGGATGAACTATCCTATCATATTACTGATGCAACAAGAATGAAAAGGAAATTATTAATTCGGGCGGCAGGAGAATTCAGTTGATGGGATATATTTTTTATTTTGCTATTGAATTTGTGTTTGATTCCAAATTAAATCATGCCAAACTAAAAACTGCTGTTTTGAGTGTCGGCGACTGTCGGCGACGGCGAGTGTCGGCGACTCGAGTGTCGGCGACTAAACCGGCTTCCCCTACCAGATCCCCCTGGTGCAGAGGGTGTATGGACATGGACACTCAGCAGGATTAAATACAAAACCTGCCAAAGGGCTTTGGAGCTCCATGTGAGCCAACGGCCATCCATATCTGGTGCCAACTGCATCTGTGGACATCCTCCTGCAGTTAGTTACCTTCCCTAGGAGGTTGGTGGCAGAACTGACAAAACACATCATTCCACAAAACACACTGAGGTGTGTGGCGGGGTGGTGCTGAGATGTCTTCCACCAGAGGGCGGTCTCCTCGGGTTAAACTGAGGCAGACCCTTCGGGTTGGTTCCTGGAATGTCCTTTCCTTAAGAGTTGGGGATGGGCCAGGTATTTGCCTGGGGGGGTGGCCAGATGCAGGCTCCTGGAGTACCGACGGAAAGTAGATGCAGTGATGTCCTGTTGCGCATGCTCCTTATGTAGAGTATGCATGTATGAAGTTATATCTGAGGGATGCTGCACACATTGATAAATGCAAAACACAAGCATGAGAGTTTATAGCTGGTTTGCGATTCGAACCTCAAACAGCTCAGAGGCAAATGTGCATACCTAATGGCTATCCTGCCAGCCCGACCCCATCCTGATGATATGCAGGCAGCAGCTCTGTCACTCTGTGTTGAATTGGAAATTATTAAATGCACTTCTGACAAATGGAAAATGTCCTTCAATCAAAATGTCCTGAAAAATCTCAGTCTCACCTTCTCTCACACCGGAAGGATCGTCAAACGAACCCACCTATCTATTTACATGGTCAGCCACTGTAGCATGTTCAGTCAATTGAACTTTTAGGCCTCACCATTACCCATGACCTGTCGTGGGCTGTCAATATAGCAAAGCTTGTCACCAAAGCCAACTGCAGACTGGGCTACTTCATCGTTACAAACTTTGCGAGAAAAATTAGAACTGCTCGTCGCCCTCAAAGCCTTTGTCTGACACTGAATGGAGTACTGCTTTCCACTCGAGGCTGGGACTTGAGCATTACACCTATCTCTACTGGATTCTATGGAGCCTAAAACTTTCAAAATTGTTGGAATCACCCAGGATGAGGCCAAAGCACAAGGACTGTTGATCTCAGATCGCAGACAATTGATTGTGTCTTTGTGTCTTTTTTTACTGCCTCTCCTCCTAGTTTAACTCCCTCTTCTTCTCTCTCAGCCCTCTGACCCCAACAACTCCAGTATGTACACTTTATTGCAGTAACTCCCTCCTGGTCACACTTGCAAAATCCAAGCTGACTGCGTGCCTCAACTCCTTTGTTCCTCACTATCCTGAGCTATCCCATTCTTCCCATCAGTGCTTCAAGTTGGCGGTTCCCTTGTTTATGGTGTCGAAGACCTGCTCTCTTGCCATACTGTCAGTTTATAAACTCCCTCATCTTGTTCTGCCATGAGGCTCAATCTTGTAGGGGGAGAGGGGGAGGAATAAATTTTAAAAGGCAATGCAACTTGTTATGTATCTGTGAACCCACTAATACAGAGACAGACAGCTACTAACAGTGGTGGGTATTTTCTCAGATATGGTTGGACGAGCTTGCCCAAAATTCATACCATATAGTCCCATTATATAATGTTCTCAATTTCCTTCGTTGGATCAAGTTACAACAGAAAATGCATGGTGTGTGAACTGTTGCAAATTGGGTTTTTAGGTCATTTCAGCAATCCCCACTGATATTGTATATGAAATTATTACTTGCAAAATCAAAGATTTTTCAAGTATCTTGGTCAGTCGATTTAACTTCTATTCTGTCTGTCTGTTTGTTTGTTTGTCTGTCAACCGCCGACTTGTCACAATTCGAAATCGTCATGAAACGTCACCAAGTTGTAGAGGTAGTCTCAATGGAGAAGTCTATCGATTTTGAGGTCAAACAAAGGTCATCTTGAGGTCGAATTCCTAAAATGGTCATTTTTCATCCGATTGACTTAAAATTTGAACAACATTTACATATTGCATCACTGAAATGGGAAACCAACTATTTTTGAAGTCAAAAGGTCAAAGGTCAACGCAAGGCCAAACTTCTAAAATATTTTTTTATCTGAAAAATTGGCAATTTTCATCCAATTGACTTGAAATTTGAACAATATTTTCATATTTCGTCACTGAATTGAGAAACTAACTATTTTTGAGATCAAAAGGTCAAAGGTCAACTCAAGGTCAAACTTCTTAAGTCATCAATTTTCAAATGAAAAATCGTCATTTACATCCTATGAACTTGAAAATTGAACAGGATTTGCATAGTCTATCACTGAATTGGGAAATTTAATTTGAGCTCAAAAGGTCAAAGGTCAACTCAAGGTCAAACTTCTAAAATCATCAATTTTCAAATGAAAAATCGTCATTTACATCCTATGAACTTGAAAATTGAACAGGATTTGCATAGTCTATCACTGAATTGGGAAATTTAATTTGAGCTCAAAAGGTCAAAGGTCAACTCAAGGTCAAACTTCTAGAATCATCAATTTAAATCTGAAAAATAATAAATTTTCATCCGATTGACCTGAGCTTTCATTAAGATTGTCAATTTTAATCTTAATGAAATGGATAATATGATGTATTCATGGCAACCTTTAGGGGGGTGGCTGGGGGAGGGGTGGATTTTGCAAGTATTGTGCTCAATATGACATATTTTTCTTGTCATTTTGCATTACAAAAAAGTGTTCTTCCTGCATTACTTTATTTGTTCTAATGGCTCGATGATACCAAAGTGTTTTTATTAATATTAAATCTTTGATGCTGAGAGCCTGGAACAGGAAATTATTCAGAGGTAAAGATGGGCCATGTTGGAGAGCAGCAAAAGGGTCTAGATGTTAAGAGACAACAGTGGAAAACTGCACTGTGGTGATGAAAAATATGAAGGCAAACATGATAGATGATTAGAAAATAAAATATACTGTATATATCAATGAAATAAGTTTATGTTAAAAAGAGAACCTTGAGGAAAATGGAGTGACCAGGAACCACGGGATACAACCTTTTATGCTGTAGGACGACGCTCAAGACCAATGGGTCCTTCCTGCTCTTCATTAATTATGGTTTGAAGGGAAAAATCAAGATGAGACGTGTACACAAAACCAAATTTCACGGTTAAAGCCGAATTTCATTTGGCCATAGATACGTGATGTGTTAAATCACAACGGTCTCAAAACGAGAAAATTAGTTCAAGGCTATCTCCATAATAAGTACACAAAAAGGGAGCATTTATGACCCCACCTCACCATCACGTCTTTCTCCATACATTTCGTTCCACTCCAAGGCTCTTCTTTTTTACCCCCATCACCACCCTCCTATGATTACACAACTTTGTATGTCCGTTCCCCCAAAATCTCAACTTTCAACCTCTCCCCAATTGTTTTATTCACTGGCTCCCCCTCCCCCCTTCACTATAAACCCCTACCAGTCCAACCATGCATATATTGCATCTCAATGGCCTCTCATGAGACATATGCAGGCAATAAAGGAAGATGCAATGCACATGACAAGATCTAACCAGCTCATTAAATGAAAGCAAGGGCCTTGGTCCACGATGCAGCTCCCTCTGCTGGCATTTCATCCGATTGCAGTGACTCATGGTGCTTCCTATTCTCAGATGGATAAGAACCAAATACAGGACCTGAAAGCTCAGGTCCTGTATTGCATGTATGAAAGCTCAGAGGCGAGCATGTTATCCTGCTATCAACTCTGTCTTTGAAAATAATACCAAAATCGAAGAATGCAGGAGGCATCAGCAGACATCCGGTGTCCTTAATAGGTAAGGTTTATAACCTGCTTTACACCTTCATCTCTGGAGTGAACCTTAGAATTAACCCCTGTATGTGCTTCACTGTTTGCTTCACTGAGCCAATCTTCATTTTCCCTCACAAATACAGGAGAAATGTCACCCTATAGCTGTCAAAGCAAACCATCAATATGTGAAGCCAAGACTGTGACAGCTTATTTCACTGCCCTCAATTAATCCCAGATTCTTGTGGGGTTGACTGAGCTGTTTTGGCTCACATCTTTCAAGCAATCACCAGCTGGGCCTGATGCTTGAGTTGCGCTAGTTTAGGCAGGAATTCGTAATGTTTTTAACGTGATAGCGATAACTCGCTTCTCTTTGAGAAATAACACAGTGGAATCTTTTATGTCCATTAACTGATGCCAGCAGATGGAACACCCATCTTAAGGTCCACTTGAGGGACAGCACACTGTGTGATGCAACCATCACCCTGCCTTTAAGCACCAATCTGCCCGTTTATAGTCAGGTCATGAATCGAACCCTGGCTAGACGTTTTGAAGGTAAATGCACTACCTCGACACCTTCCTGTCGGACTAATGTGGGGGAACCAAGAGATCCTCATTATTGGCAAAATAAACCAGGTGATTTATAAAAATGTTTGCAAACCCATGCACCAAACCACCTTGACCATCACCTGTATTGAAGCTACAAGGTGGTTTGGAAAACAAACGTTTTTTTTCACATATCATCGACCAAATATTGAAGACAACAGAAAAGGAAATGTTCCAAAGCCATCTCACGCTGCTACTTCAACACCATGATAGCCCAGTAACATCTGTGTTCATGCTTTGTAAAGAGACCAAAGCAACAATTCGGAGGAAGGTGTTGAAGCCTGCCGTCACTCCTATTTCCCCAGTTCCACATACTGACCCTTTCGTTCATGTTCCTGTGTGCTAGAGCGATGAGTATGCATCTGGAGGCAAACCCCTGGTTATGTGAAGACTGCCCAAAGCAGATACTGCAGAGGTTTATCCTTCTTTTCATTGTATATTTCCTGGCTACATCTCAAGATTTTGTGAACCAAAGATAAGATGATGTGTGGCAGGTACAGGTAGTGGACAAATAATTGGAAACACCAAAGTAGTCACTTAATAGGAAGTTGGGCCACCACGTGCGGCCTGTATGCATGGTGGCATTGAGTCCACCAGCATCTGGAATTCTGCAAGGGGGATGCAGCACCATTCTTCAACGAGAAAGTCAATCAACTCACACCTACCTGTTTGTAATGGTGGAAAACACTGTGTCAGGAATCGTTCCAGAATATCCCATAAATGCTCGATTGAGTTCAGATCTGGTGACTGAGAATGCCATGACATATGGATAACATTAGTGTCATGCTCATCAAACCATTGGGCGACCACATGTGCTCTGTGGATGGGGACATTAAGGGGGTCTCCTCTTACAGCAGTGCTTGCCATAATTATAGGCATCCAGGCCTGTGCAGCATTTTTATACATGCCCCAAAGTAGGTGAGGATGTGCTGTGCTGAAGTTACACACGGGCCACACCTGTGTGGAAGCTGTTGCTTGGTGTCCCTCATTTACCCAGGTGTTTCCATTTTTTGTCCACGACCTGTACATCCTATTGGTCATGATCCATGCACCAATAGCCAAGGTGGATAGTAGTTTCTGGTTTCATAACAATTACGATGACGAATACCACCACTACAACAACAACTACTACTACTTCTTTAACGACCCCACATACAGGGTGTTTCAAAAAGATTGATACAACTTTTACTTCCTGCCATTTCTTTGTTTTTTGACCGATACTGCTTTCCTTTTCAGGGTTTGGTGGTGCTATTGTGGTATTTGTTGCCTGGGATTTCTAGCTCCCTAGCTCAATAATGCTATTGACAGTGAAGCAGAAGACAAAAGTGGTGGCTCTGTGGTACAAGAGTAAATCATATGTAGACACTCGCCGGAAGTTCTGCCGGGAATACGACCTCAGAACACGTGATGGATTCACAAATTGTGCAATTCAATGTATAGTGAAACATGTTGAGCACAAGGGTACAGTGCAGAACCAGAGCAAGGGAAACAGTGGCAGGCCAGCATCAGTCACCAAGAGCCAAGCCAACATCGACACCGTGCAGGATTCTGCAGTGGACAGTCCCAAGAAGTCCCACCGCCGGCAATCCTGAGAGCTAGGCATCAAACCAACATCAGACCTGGAGTATCCTCACTAAGGAACTGAAGTTTTTCCCATACATCACCTCTATTAGGTATAAACTGAGTCAAGATGACATGAGAAGGAGACTTGATATTAACAATTGGCTCAGTGACAGGATGGAACGGTGCTTAAACTGGATCAACCTGATCGGGTTCACTGATGAAGCCCATTTCCACTTGAACAGTGCCATAAAAACCACAACAACATTTCCTGGGTGGTAGATCCACCTGAGGAGATCACTGAGAGGTACTGAAAGGGCCTAACTTCACATGCTACTGCACCTTCAATGCCAGATCGGGAATGTGAGGGCCTTTACTAGTTTAAGAATGAAAACAGCAGGATGGTGATGATCAACGGTGAGTGCTACCGGGCCATGCTCTATAAGTTCCATAATGATCTAGCCCAAAAGGTCACCCCAAATCAGCTCATCATGATCTGATTTATGCAGGATGGTGCACCCCTGCATACAGCTGGTGACAACATCACTTTCCTGTGGCAGCTCTTCAGAAACTGCCTAGTTGCCCTGGGTACCGCTCATGACTGGACACTCCATAGCCCAGACTTGAACCCTCTGGAATACTGGTTCTGGGGGCCGCCAAGGGCTCTGTCTCTGCCAACTGCCCTGCCACACTGGAGGATCTGAAGCAGGAGGTGTCGGACTACCTCCAGGCAGTGCCACATGAGACCTACAGGAAAGTTGGACATAACTTTGGAGTCAGGATCAATACCTATCTGAACCACGGAGGGGCATACATCGAGAACGTCAATTACAAGGATTTTGTATAAATGCCAATTTCAGACCTTGGGCTCTCACTAACTCTAGCAGTGACTTACTGTAATAGCAATGAGTGATAGAAAATACCATGTCATAAGCTTTCAAGAAATGTTTGGTTCATGTTCCTGAAGTTTCTGTTTCTTTGTAAATATACATTTAAAGTTGCATCACTCTTTTTGAAACACCTTGTAATCTGAATATCTTGTTCGGTTAGCCATGGAGAAGGTTTGGCCTCAGTCTTCTTATAAACCGG
>NC_140966.1:69637555-69667555 GCF_056783735.1 Eptatretus burgeri
CGGCTCAGATTCCCGTCGCTCCGAGAGACCATCGCCGAACACGTCGCGGGCTAACCCAGCTCGACCACACACAGCGATGCGAGCAGCTCGACGAAGGCGAGCCTCAGCTCCCCCATCCCTCGAGAGAGAGTACGAACCACGGCAAGCCAGTGTCAGGTAACCTGGTTTTGGGTGTCGAACCCGTCGGGATATGTGGTGTTGAAGTTGTGGTTGCTGTTGACCACTGTTTGGTGTGAACGTCGTGGCTTTTGCAATGAGCAGCTTGGCCAGACCAGCGAGCTGGAAATAGTCTGCCTCCCTCCGCAAACGACTAAGCTCTGGGAAGTGCTCCGGTAGGACCAGCTGGTGGTCCCGCAGGTAGTCCAGTACATACCGGAAGAGGAATCCATCGCGGTCTATGAAAAACCGTCCGCGTCCATCTCTCGCCAACTCATAGTTTTCTCCTCCGTCTGATCCTCCAACTCGACCTCCGAATAAGTGCCACAACCTCGAGTCTGGTGCGCTCGTGAGGGTCGCCAACCGGGTTACATAGATCTGTCCACCAACATTCAGCTCAATGACCTCGGGGAGGAGTGGATCTCCTCCATTCGCCTGCGCTGGACGTTGCGAACTGCCAGAAGCCGGCATGGCCATTGCTTTCCCACTCTTTCCTGTCCTCTACCTGTCTTCCTCTTCTACATACATCCACAACTCCACTATAGCCGCTTTTACTGCAGTTTTCTAATGCACCACCAGCACAGCGAACCTTCTGAATGCACTTCCCACGTGTCACAACCTCTCCAAGATCTCGTGCACATACAATCTCAGTCTAGACTGGATGATTCTGGATTCATTCATCACTTCATACGTATATAGGCTCTCACCTCCAATTCTTCATCGGCTCCAAACACCGTGGCTCCCTCCAGCGTCCTCCCGGATCTCCAGCTCACTCTCTCCTTTCCTCTGAACTGTGACCAATTTTAAAGCCTACCACTGTACGTCTGTACTCTGTGCACCCTTCTTTGCTTGGCTTCCTGAGATTAGTCAATAAGTCATCCCTGCAGAGACCCAAGTCGCTCCCAGGGCTTCCCTGGCAGGACGCGCCGCGGCTGCTCCCTCTCCGCTTCGGCCAGGCATGGAAGGAGGGAGGCTGCGAAGGGATGAGAGGGAGGGATAGAAAGCTGGGCAAAGCGGGCTGAACATAGAAGGGGAAGGAGATGTGGAAGGTGAGAGGAGGGAGTGAGATATGGAGAAAGAGAGAGGGGTGGATCGAGGGGGGTGGGGTGGGAAAGGGTGGTGAGGAGGAGAGAGAGAGAGAGAGAGAGAGAGAGAGAGAGAGAGAGAGAGAGAGAGAGAGAGAGAGACAGAGAGAGAGAGAGAGAGAGAGAGACAGAGAGACAGAGACAGAGAGACAGAGAGAGACAGAGACAGAGAGAAAACTAAAGGTTGGAAAAAGACTCGAACAATATGAGACGCAGTACTTCACAAGGACTGTAAGGTCGCTCCCTCGGTGCAGCCAGCACTCCCTGCAGGCTCTGCAGCCCAAGAGATCAGAGCCTATCCTCGCTGCCAGGCATTAATACCTGTAGCAATTAAAGAGCACTCCACAGGGTTCCAGACAAGGTGGCAGATGGAGCGACGGAGGTGATCCAGCCTCGAGAAACCACTGCCTGGGCACATAAGGATCACATCTTGGTCGCTTTTAAATGGATTAGGGGTGAGATACGGCGGCGGTAAATGGAGATGGGAGATAATTGCGTCACATATTTTTTCCATTCTTTTGACAATTAATTATTTGGGAGGAAAATGCAATGAATTACATCCTGCTGCGCCTCTTTGAGGCCAGGCTACTATCACCACCACAAATGTCTGGATGGATTTCGTTACAAATTGGCTATGCAGTCAGTTTTGGCGAGAGGCAACACGTTGCGTGCAGATATTCGTTAAGAAATTAGGTCGTGGTCAAATAAGCATTTGCAAAGTTATCAAAACAAAAGTCCTGCAATGATTTTCCTTCATATTCAAGGTGCTGATGCAATGTTGCGAAAGTGCATGACGACGCCAGGACAATGACATTGATAATCAGGTCAATTTGAGATTGATTTTGCCGCCAGAAGAAATGTGCCGCCTCTGGATGCTTCTTGTTATCCGTTCAGCTAATGTTGGTTGGATGTCTGTTGCAAGGAGTCAATTTGTCTTTTGCATGTCTGTCTGTCTGTCTGTCTGTCTGTCTGTCTGTCTGTCTGTCTTTTGCCAACGTAAACAACAGCTTGAGGTATTCATATGGACCTAACCGTGGACAGACAGGAGGATGCTCAAAATTCAGGAGGCCGCTTGATATATAATTTGTATTAAATCCTGCCAGGACCAATAACAATGGCAGAATCTTGTGCACGCGATGGAAAATTGACGCATCGCCAGAGACCTGGAGCACTGGGCACCTGCTGGGTGAGCCATATTCTGAGACGTCGGCAGGGAAGCTCGCACGCAGGACGTGTTGGCAGTCAGAACCACACAGCAGAAAGATCACTTTGCTGAATCTGACTGTTAGAGGTGTTCTGCTTCCAGTGCTTCTGTTAAAAAAAGGAAAGTTGTTCCAAAAGGTCTTTGGCACTTCTGACATAATTATAGGACCCTTGCTTATTTTTTTCTGAGATGCAGTGAAAATCGGAATGCCTAATAGATTACAAGTGGGTGGTGCTGGAATGGCACCTCAGCAAATTGAAGTGGTTCTTTTATTAAGTTTAATAAATGGGAGGGGGGGGGAATAATGGACAACATTGGAGTGGATGACAAGAAAGCTAGGAGGGATTTAGATAGACCACAATTAATAGTATTATCATTATGAACGTACAAGGAGCAGTCCATGATGTTCTCAGGGATGGTGAAATAATTTTGCCCTCAACCTACCCCTCCCTTTCCCAAAATGTATCCCCCCTCCATCCAACACCTTAACTTCCTGTCTTCAAAAATATATTCTCAACATATGTAATCTTCTTTCGTGTGTGGCACATAGCTGCAGGCAGCATCATTTGCCGGGGGCCCTGGCTGTGCCTCTGAAATATATTACGTAATATATAGATGGCTCCCAATGAGATACTGCATGTCTCCAAACAAACCCACATAGCTTGCTCATTCACTTCAATCTATGCCGGTTGTCCCCTTGCATGTTATTCCCAGCACTGGCATCCCAGTTGTTAAACAATTGGGATGGAAAGTATAATACAATTGCAGTAACCTTTTTATAATCATGTTCAAGAAAGGATGCTTCAAGGTCAAACATGTGCTGTTGTTCACATGGAAACGAGATGTTAGGCTTTGTAAGCTGGAGCAAACGTATTTGTACATTCAAGCCTCGAGCTACACAAAATGCAATCCATAAGTAAAAGTTACCAACTGCAAATGGCAATCAGAGAGCCATGATTAAATCGAAGTTACAGATAGAAAGGGATACCCTTCTTTCAAAGACCACTGAGACCGTTATTTCATGTAATCCACAAGTCAAAAGACATGGTTGTCATTGTATTGTCCCTTCCCCTGTATCGATACCTTTGAGACTGCACTGATGGACACTCCTTATCAGTTGGATAGTATATTCTGTTTGATGACAGTTAGAGGAAAAAAATTCCATTATATATACATCAGACGCACCACTGACTGTTATAGTGAGCACCGCCGTGGATTATGTAAAAAAAAACCCAAAAAACCAGCCTTTTTACAGCCATTTTCCCCTGCTGAGCTTTTTGCAGGCTCCATGCAATCATGGTTCCCTTCTTGAAGCAATGTTTTATAGCCGGATGCCCTTCCTGATGCCAACCCTGGTCACCTCTTACGACACACAGGGATATGGTACACCTATTCTAACCGGGGCATACACCGGGACCAGTACACTGGAACTCATTTCGCCGACCTCGGAAGGATGACAGGCTGAGTCAACCCCCTGGTGTTAATTCGGTGGCAAACGGAGCTCAAACTCAGGACCCTAGGATCCCAAGCCAGCCACCCTAACCACGAAGCCAACACCAGGCTATCCCGCTGCGGATTATGTCTCACACGGTAAAACCGCATAATCCGCAAAGAACAACCATCCCTCTGCCACCCTGACGATTGCTTCCGCTAATGCAAACCATTCAACCAGAAGACACGTGATGTGATCGGTGGGTCAACCAAAAACATGTGGAGTGTGCTGTGTTTCTGGTGGCAGAACTACATCCTGCCAATCGTAACACACAACTTCCAAGTGAAAAACAAATTCTACTAATTTTAGAAAAATAATTAAAAATACAAAACGAGAATATCTTGGTTGGATAAGTCTCCACCTCCCTTATAATAGTAATTGTAAATTAGCTCAGGTGTAACCAATCACCTTCCCTCCACCGGTGTTAAATTGTGGTGATTCTGATTTTTTTCAGAATAAAATCAGCTGTTCCTGTGGGTTTCCTCCACTGGGTAGTGCATTTCACAGCAAAGACAACCATAAACACCAAGGAGCATTTTAAGGACCTCTGGGTTGAAGTTGTGGAAAGGCACAGATTAGGGGATGGGTATAAAAAAACATTTCAAAGGCTTTGAATATCCCTTGGAGCACAGTCAGAACAATTATTAAGAAGCGGAAGGCATGTTGCATCACCAAGACCCTGCCTAGATCAGGCCGTCCCACCAAACTGGATGACCAAGCAAGGAGGAGACTGATCAGAGAGGCCACCAAGAGGGCCATGGCAACTTTGAAAGAGCTACAGGTCTTTATGGCAAAGACTGGTCACTGTGTGCATATGACAACAATATCACAAGCACTCCACAAGTCTGGCCTGTATGGTAAAGTGGCAAGAAGGAAGCAATTACTCAAAGAAACTCACCTCGAGTCCCATTTGATGTCTGCAAAAAACCACTCCGGAGATTCTGAAGCCTTGAGGCAAAAGGTTTTGTGGTCTGACGAAACAAAGATGGAACTTTTTGGCCTAAATGCAAAACGTTACATTTGGCACAAACCCAACAAAGCACATCACCCAAAGAACACCATTCCAACTGTGAAGCATGGTGGTGGCAGCATCATGGTATGTGGATGTTTCTCATCAGCAGGGACTGGGGCACTTGTCAGGATAGAAGAGAAAATGGATGGAGCAAAATACATAAAAATCCGAGAGGAAAACCTGCCGCCCTCTGCAAGAAAGCTGAAATTGGGACGGAAGTTCACCTTTCAGCATGACAACTACCTGAAGCACACAGCCAAGGCTACAATGAAGTGGCTAAGGAACAAAAAGATAAATGTCCTTGAGTGGCTCAGTCAGATCCATGACCTAAATCCAATGGAAAATATGTGGCATGACTTGAAGATTGCTCTCCATCAACATTCCTTGCATGCAACTTGACTGAGCTTGAACTGTTTGCACAGAAGAATGGAGAAATATTTCCCAATCAAGGTGGACAGAGCTGGTAAAGACCTATCCCACCAAACTCACAGCTGTAATTTCTGTCAAAGGTGCTTCCACCGATACTAACTCTTGAGGGCGGACACTTATAAAACCAAGATATTCTCGTTTTGTATTTCTAACTAATTTTCTCAAATTTGTAGAATATGTTTTTCACTTGGAAGTTTGTGGGTTACGATGTGTAAATAAAGGTGGAAAAAGTTTAATGCAATTTAATTCCAGGCTATAAGGCAACTAAAGGTGAAAATTTTGAAAGGAGGTGCAGACTTTCAATAGGCACTGTATGTATGTTCAGGTGGTGGACAGAAAATGGAAACACCGAAGTAAAAGAGGGATGCCAAACAATGGCTTCCACACAGGTGTGGTCCATGTGCTGATTAAGCAAATAATATCTCAGCATGCTTATGGTCATGTATAAAAATGCTTCACAGGCCTGGTTGCCCATAATTATGGCTACCATGGCTGCAAGAGGGGTCCCCCCCCAATACCCTCAACCACTGAGCTCGTGTGGATGCCCAATGGTTTGATGAGCATGAGTCTGATGTTATCTATAGCTCATGGCCTTCTCAGTCACCAGATCTGAACCCAATTTGAGCATTTATCAGATATTCTGGAACGACGCCTGAGACAGCGTTTTCCACCACCACAAACAGGTGTGAGTTGATTGACTTTCTTGTGGAAGAATGGTGCCGCATCCCTCCTGCAGAATTCCAGATGCTGGTGGACTCTATGTCACGGCGCGTACAGGCTGTTCTGGCCACGCGTGGTGGCCCAACATCCCATGATGTGACTTTTCATTGGTGTTTCCATTTTTTGTCAATACCTGGATGTACAGTGGCCTGCGAAAGTATTCACCCCCGACCAGTAATGCCACATTTCGATGAATTACGAATTATGTGGAAACAATTTTTCCAAATGAAATTTGTTATTCAGAACTGAAGAGATCAAACTCAGCACTGTTATAGTTGAAGGAGGTTACATGTCAAGATTACCAGAAAAAAAATAACATGTACCAATCAAAATTCACTGGTTGTAAAAGTATTCAGCACTCAAGGTCAGTACTTGGTGGAAGCACCTTTTTCAGCAATGACTGCTATGAGTCTTTCTGGGTAGATCTCTACCATCTTTTCACAGTGACATGGTGAAATCTTTGCCCATTCTTCAAGTGAAAATTGCTCTAGTTCTGCCAAGTTTGATGGGGATCGTCGATGGACTGCAATCTTCAAGTCTCACCAAAAATGTTCAATTGGGTTCAAGTCAGGACTTTGACTGGGTCACTCAAGAACATTAATTTTCTTCTTATTCAGCCACTCCGGTGTGGCTTTATCTTTGTCCTTTGGATCATTGTCCTGCTGAAATGTGAATCTCCTACCCAGTTTCAGATTCACAGGTGACTCAAGCAGGTTTTAATCAAGGATTCTCCTCTACTGTGAACCGTTCGTTGTCCTTTCTATCCTGACAAGCTTGCCAGTCCCTGCTGATGAAAATCAGCCCTATAACATGATGCTGCCACCACCATGCTTGACAATCGGGATGGTGTTGACTGGATGATGTACAGCGTTCGGCTTGTACCAGACGTAACGCTTTGAATTTAGACCAAACCGTTCAATTTTTGGCTCGTCTGACCACAAAACTTTCCTCCACATGCCTGCAGTATCATTCACATGTTTTCCCACAAACTCTATAAGAGCTTTTGAATGAATGTTTTCCGGTAATGGCAGCCTCATGTGATGGGGCTTCTTTCTTGCCACCTATCCGTGGAGGCCAGCTTTGTGAAGGGAATGGGATATTGTTGACTGATGAACATATTATTGAATCCATCCAGACATTTGTGGTGGTGATCGCAGCCTGGCCCCAAAGAGGTACAGCAGGATGAAATTCATTTCATTGCGTTTTCCTTGCATTAATCGTCGAAAAAGGGGAAAAAAATATGACGCAATTATCTCCCATCTCGATATACTGCCACCTTATCTCACCCCTAATCCATTTAAAAGCAACCAAGATGTGATTGTTATCTTTTTTTGTATGCTTTGTCAAGGCTCATATAAGAGCGAAGGCACAGAATATATAACAAGGAGAGTAGGAGACAAGAAGGTCGGGAGAGGGAAGCATAAAATAGTGGGGAACTGAGATATTAGATCTGTGGAAGGGAGAGGGATTGGGTGGGGTACATGGGGTAAACAAGATGGACACCACAGGAACGTTTGGGAAGGAAAGCAGGGAATTTGAAAGAAGTGGGTGTGGGGTGGTTTAGTGGGGGTAGAAAAGACTGTGGTTTTGAAAGAGGTGGGTTTGGGATGGATTCGTGGGGGTAGAAAAGATCGTGGTTTTGGATGGGGGAAGATAAGAGATGGTGGTGAACGGCTGTTTTGAAGACCTGGAGGGAGGAGTGGATTGAAGAGAGTGTGGGAGTTTGTTCCAGAGGTGGAAAAAAAGAGGAATGAAAGAGTGAAGGTGAGCAGTGATTCTTGATTTTGGCAGTTTCACCAGAAGGGGGGTTTTTGGCGAACCTTGAGCGCCCTGCAGAAATATAGGAGGGACAGAGGACAGACAGAGCAGGGGGGTTATCTGCCCAGGCAGTGGTTTCTCGATGCTGGATCACTTCCATCACTCCATCTGCCACCTTGGCTGGTACCCTGTTGAGTGCTCCTTAATTGCTGCAGGTATTAATGACATCATAAATTTAATTATTCACTCACATCAGGCACTTAATCAGATATATGAATTTTCAGATGATGTCATCGTTATCACCCTATATACCCCATGGGGAATTTATTACATGTGCCAAGTTTAAATGTTTTGTTGAGCGGTTTCAGAGAAGATGTCAATTTTTTCCCTTTAGTCCCATATGGTTGCCATACCAGAAGCCACGTGCCCCAATGATGTCAGAGTGGTCAATAAAATAGTCTCCATGGGGAGTCCCTAGTATGTTTAAAGTTTTGCATTGATCGGACAAGCAGTTGCAGAGAAAAAAAATTTAAGCGAAAATATATCGACCAATGACGCACATGCTGCAATAGAGTCAGTCTCGAACCCCTCTTGGAGCAAGACTAAAAGCAGAGTTCATGGAACACCTTATCCAATGCAGTCTCGAGAAACAAGGACATGGACGGGGTCTGGGAGTGGCAATTTGATTGGTCGAGATGACGTAAAATGTTGTAATATTTTGTCCATGTACTGCGAAATGGGAAGGTTTTGAAAGTGTCAAAATGGAGATTGTGCTCTACAGTGTTCCAGTGCGTAATTTAACTTTAATAAAATAAAGACTTTAATGTTTGTAGAGAAAAAAATAATTTTTTTAGAATTGTCGTGCCGTTGTTGCACCATTTTTTTTACACCACCTTATTTAATGTGTCACATCAGTTATTTGTGCCTGTTGTTTGTGCCCTTTATGACATCCTTTAAAAAAAAACAATTATTTTCCCGTTTGGAGAGATTTTCGATTTTGTTTGACTGCCGGACAATCTCACTCCTCGCTGCGCATGCACAATTGGGATTGGGACACATTCAGAGCCGAAGTACTGCTACTCCTTCTTCTTCGTCATTTGTATGCAGCCAGGGCTGTGTGTGGTGTGGCATCATTCGCTGAGGGCACAGCTGCGCTGCCAATGCAATTCCCTCTGCTGGTCAGAGCAGGAATTTGGAATTTGGACATCGTGCCGGCAATAGCTCGCCTACTCTTCACAAGGGACACCATGGGATCTTTAACATCCACCAACAAATGCTGGCAGACGAGATGTCCATTTAACGTCCATCAGAGGGATGGCACACAGATTGATGAATCATTCTGTCTGTGAAACACGGGAATGACAGTTGATATCGGGGTCAAGATTCAAACCGAGGTTCGACAGCTTGGAGGTTCGTGTGTATACCTCTAGGTCTAGGCCATCCTGTTAGGTCTAGGTCTAGACCAGCCCGAAGCCCCTAAAGCCCTAAAGCCCTGTTAAACCGCAGGTTTGTTTTCCAATTCGTGTTCAAAATATAACATTCAATTGAAATTAAGTTGTTTCTCCATCATAAACTGACGTTTGTAGATACACACAAACAGGTGAACCAACTGGTTAACCCTGCTTTTCACGTCACATGCACAGGGTAATGAGCAACAGAGACATGACATTGATAAACAGGGGATTTGAATCTTGGATCAAAGCTCGTGTTGAGAGGGAATGCCAAGCAGGTCAATGCAAATATTAAAGAAATGTAAAAACTTATGAAGGATAATCAAAGATTGGGTAGAAGAAGCAATTTTCAGAAGAAATCAAAATGGCTTCATTAAAAGATTACATTGAAAAGAGCATTTCATTAATAGATAAGGGATTTGTGTGGAAAACAGAAAATGTAAAATCATAACAGATAAAGATGAGAGGAAATATATTTATGGACATATTGACCATGGCGAGCAAGAGGTGCGTGAATTCATCCGCTCACCTGCCTCCCTAAATGTGGGATGTGGCCAAAGTGAATTCATCCGCTCACCTGCCTCCCTAAATGTGGGATGTGGCCAAAGTGAATTCATCCGCTCACCTGCCTCCCTAAATGTGGGATGTGGCCAAAGTGAATTCATCCGCTCACCTGCCCCTCTAGATGTGGGATGTGGCCAAAGTGAATTAATCCACTCACCTGCCTCCCTATATGTGGGATGTGGCCAAAGTGAATTCATCCACTCACCTGCCCCTCTAGATGTGGGATGTGGCCAAAGTGAATTAATCCACTCACCTGCCTCCCTAAATGTGGGATGTGGCCAAAGTGAATTCATCCACTCACCTGCCTCCCTATATGTGGGATGTGGCCAAAGTGAATTCATCCACTCACCTGCCCCTCTAGATGTGGGATGTGGCCAAAGTGAATTAATCCACTCACCTGCCTCCCTAAATGTGGGATGTGGCCAAAGTGAATTCATCCACTCACCTGCCTCCCTATATGTGGGATGTGGCCAAAGTGAATTCATCCGCTCACCTGCCTCCCTAAATGTGGGATGTGGCCAAAGTGAATTCATCCACTCACCTGCCCCTCTAGATGTGGGATGTGGCCAAAGTGAATTAATCCACTCACCTGCCTCCCTAAATGTGGGATGTGGCCAAAGTGAATCCATCCACTCACCTGCCCCTCTAGATGTGGGATGTGGCCAAAGTGAATTAATCCACTCACCTGCCTCCCTAAATGTGGGATGTGGCCAAAGTGAATTAATCCGCTCACCTGCCTCCCTAAATGTGGGATGTGGCCAAAGTGAATTCATCCGCTCACCTGCCTCCCTAAATGTGGGATGTGGCCAAAGTGAATTCATCCGCTCACCTGCCTCCCTAAATGTGGGATGTGGCCAAAGTGAATTCATCCGCTCACCTGCCTCCCTAAATGTGGGATGTGGCCAAAGTGAATTCATCCGCTCACCTGCCCCTCTAGATGTGGGATGTGGCCAAAGTGAATTCATCCGCTCACCTGCCTCCCTAAATGTGGGATGTGGCCAAAGTGAATTCATCCGCTCACCTGCCTCCCTAAATGTGGGATGTGGCCAAAGTGAATTCATCCGCTCACCTGCCCCTCTAGATGTGGGATGTGGCCAAAGTGAATTCATCCGCTCACCTGCCCCCCTAAATGTGGGATGTGGCCAAAGTGAATTCATCCGCTCACCTGCCTCCCTAAATGTGGGATGTGGCCAAAGTGAATTCATCCGCTCACCTGCCTCCCTATATGTGGGATGTGGCCAAAGTGAATTCATCCGCTCACCTGCCTCCCTAAATGTGGGATGTGGCCAAAGTGAATTCATCCGCTCACCTGCCTCCCTAAATGTGGGATGTGGCCAAAGTGAATTCATCCGCTCACCTGCCTCCCTATATGTGGGATGTGGCCAAAGTGAATTCATCCGCTCACCTGCCTCCCTATATGTGGGATGTGGCCAAAGTGAATTCATCCGCTCACCTGCCCCTCTAGATGTGGGATGTGGCCAAAGTGAATTCATCCGCTCACCTGCCTCCCTAAATGTGGGATGTGGCCAAAGTGAATTCATCCGCTCACCTGCCTCCCTAAATGTGGGATGTGGCCAAAGTGAATTCATCCGCTCACCTGCCCCCCTAAATGTGGGATGTGGCCAAAGTGAATTCATCCGCTCACCTGCCCCCCTAAATGTGGGATGTGGCCAAAGTGAATTCATCCACTCACCTGCCTCCCTATATGTGGGATGTGGCCAAAGTGAATTCATCCACTCACCTGCCCCTCTAGATGTGGGATGTGGCCAAAGTGAATTCATCCGCTCACCTGCCCCTCTAGATGTGGGATGTGGCCAAAGTGAATTCATCCGCTCACCTGCCTCCCTAAATGTGGGATGTGGCCAAAGTGAATTCATCCACTCACCTGCCTCCCTATATGTGGGATGTGGCCAAAGTGAATTCATCCACTCACCTGCCCCTCTAGATGTGGGATGTGGCCAAAGTGAATTCATCCGCTCACCTGCCTCCCTAAATGTGGGATGTGGCCAAAGTGAATTCATCCGCTCACCTGCCTCCCTAAATGTGGGATGTCGCCAAAGTGAATTCATCCGCTCACCTGCCTCCCTATATGTGGGATGTGGCCAAAGTGAATTCATCCGCTCACCTGCCTCCCTAAATGTGGGATGTGGCCAAAGTGATTTCATCCGCTCACCTGCCCCTCGAGATGTGGGATGTGGCCAAAGTGAATTCATCCACTCACCTGCCTCCTTATATGTGGCTGTATGTCTCTCCGAGGGCAGTGGTTGATCGTACAGGAGGAGTGAGTGAACTGAAGTGGGACTGGAAGGCGTTTTAGCACCCGGGTCAGGAGCGAAATTGTACAGGAGCGAATATTTCCCATGCTCTCGTCTTTCATATGCTCAATTCTTATGCTCTGTTCTAGCCACTGCATTTTGTTCTGATGTCTTCAGCTATATTGGCATTGCTACATCCGATCTCTCTGCAATGTAACACAGGAATGATCTTCCTCCATTTCATGGGATTCCCTCTCATTCTGCCCTTTGGGGTGAAAACTAGCTCGCCCGACATGACGCGTTGATCAGCAGGCCACCAAGTCTCTTTCTCTCCCTCTCTCTGATGTACCATACTCTTCACAGAGCATCTGTGCCTCCAAAGCAGCTTCCTGAGCAAGGGTTATACTGGATTGTTTGTCATTGCCTTCCCAGCAGTAGTTAGGGAAGGAATATGGAATTTGGCCGCAGTGCCAGCAATAACCAAACATGTGAGCCAAACATAATCACAAAAATTATGGGGTAAACTCCATGATCAATTATAGGGTAATATGAGTAAGGATGATTCATCAATGTGTGTGCCATCCCTTGGATGGATGTTAAACGGGGTGTGTCCTGTCTGCAGGCATACGTTGGTGGACATTCAATATCCCACGGCGTACTCCGTGAAGAGTAGGCGAGCTCTCGCCGGCACCATGAACAAATTCCAAATTCCTACTCTCACCAGCAGAGGGCATTGGATCAGCGGATTAGCCACGTCCTCAGCCAATGATGATACCCCACAGCTTTGTGCTGTATACGAATGACGAAGAAGGGTGGGAGGGGGGAAAGTGAGGGGAGAGAAGGGGTCCTTTTCTGTGTGCAAGCAACAATATAAATGATGTCACGTGAGATGGCCAATTCTAAAGAGGTTGAAAATGACAACAAATTTTACGAGCTGACAATGGAAATACAATCGTTTGGGGATGAGAAGGAGCATGGGGTATTTGGCGCAAGCATCTGTGGTAGTTCTTCGTTCGCATATATCGAGATTATGTGTGCAATTAAACGAGGAATATAAATGTGTGCCAAACATGCCTTGGGACTTGGAACAATCCCCCGTTTTGTCCGCACGGGCCATCGCAGTACTTTCCACCTTAATAACGTGTGAAAATGGCTATTTAAGTGACATCTTTTTCACACTTTGTTTAAAATTAAACATTGCTGTTTCTATTCCACTTGATCTGAGAATTTGGACCGGAGAATTTTTTTTTTTTTAATGAACACGATTATGATAACACTAATAATTAGAGTAAAATTAAGGCGAATTAATATATAAAATGATGTACATAAATTCATTAATTGTGAAGATGGAGATTGTGCAGCAGCAGCAGCAGCAGCAGCAGCAGCAGCAGCATGGTGCAGATCGAAGTGGGGGCACCCACCTTTCTGCTGTGTGGTCTCGATTAGATTCCTGGGCCGACTATGAAGGGATTGGTGCTTCGCGGGCCGGGCACTGCATCACGGACACCGTCCTTCGGATGGAGTTTAAAGAAGAAGCCGTAGTGGTAGAACATGCAAGCATGCAGTCCAAGTTCCACCCCTCTACCGATGAAGGAGGTGACGCGTCACCGCCCAGGCCGTACTGAGATGAGAGGCTGGCGTACTTTATCTGAGGTTCGACATGAGACCTGGGAAGGGTCATTTCATGTTTTGCCTCATAGTGGGGCAACTTAGCTAAATATAGCATAACGATTGTGCATTTTGTGAGGAAAGCACCAAATTTGGCACACTAGTAGCCTATATATTGGGCCATGTCAAATTCAGCCGCTGATGGCTGTGGCAGCCATTTTTTACTGCCATCAAAAATTTTGAGACGGCCCAATATCCAAATCTGTTCATAATATGATAGGCTACTAGTGTGCCAAATTTGGTGCTTTCCTCACAAAATGCACAATCGTTATGCTAAGCTGCCCCACTATCAACTTTATTAATAATTGAAAGATTATATTGTGACGTTGGCTTTCCATGTGTGAAAAAGAATGTGGACAGCAAATTTGGGGGAAATTGGCCCAGGGGTTTGGGAACATATAAGGAACAAACAAACAAACCAAACTAACATAAAGCATATGCATATATTGTCACGTTGGAGACTCGCAAATGTGATGTTTCCGTGCCGTGATAATTGATCCCACGTATGGTCTTAAAGTTTCCAACTTCAATTTAAATTAATATAAACTGCTGACAACTTGTGCAGAGATGATGGCTTGACATCAGGTGAAGCTGAGAAAGAGAGAGAGACACTTATGCAGGATGAATACTTGACACAAGGGGAAGCAGAGAGACACTTGTGCAGGACGATTGCTTGAAGCAAGGTGAAGCAGAGAGAGACACTTGTACAGGATAATTGCTTCATTCAAGGTGAATCAGAGAGTGAGACAGACCACACGAATGCGCGTGCCAGTTTTTATTGGGCACGACTGGGAACACCCTCGCTGTTCCTCATTGTCCGTCAAACTGGATGGGATGGTGCTTTCCCAAACATCCGTCCCGCACTCCCCTCTCCCTGCTGCTGGAAGACACAGTTGCACAATTCAACATCCTGGCCTACATGTGCAGACTGAAGGGATCGTGCTAGTGATTGATCCGAAGGGCGAAGTGCTTCCGTGCCGGAAGAAAGTTCTCCACCCAGCCTCGCTTGGTTTCCGGGGAGGTTTCACACAACCAACCTTACCCAAACTATCTTAAAAGTTACACTCAATGCGCTCCCCTCAGTGCACATATTACATACAGTGGCCTACAAAAGTATTGATCCCTCTCCAAAGCTTTCACCTTTTGATGCCACCTGAGCTTACTACCTCCACCACCAAAAGTGTTGTGGGGCAGATAACAGCAATTTTTTAGAGGAATCGTGCAAATGATTATACAAGCATCAAATTTGGCACATTTGTTCTCCAGGGGATTCTAATCAAATCTGCCTGATTGGCCATTTGAAAATCCAAATTTTGAAAAATTTTAAATAAAATAAAAACTTCAAAAAAGTCAAGATCACGAATCAATGTTGGATGCTGGCTGAGATTGATGAATGTTTCAGAAACATCATCAAAGACGTTCCAAGTCTGCCATGCAGTTTTCTTCCCTTTACCGCGGAAGGCAGACACGACGTCACATCCAGTGAACGCATGGAAGTATGGGATCCCTCTAGCTTTCTCAGGCCCGATTGCAGAAACTACCTCATGGACTGGAATCCATCGTGCCTTGGCTCCTTGGCCAAAGGCAATCCACATGTTGTCAAGACCTAGTTCCTGTAAGGATGGCAGTACAGATATTGCTATGACTAGTACGTCCGTGTCATTAGCCTTCATGATAATGGACTTGCTACCATCCGTCGTTGCATCCCTGGCGTGTACAAATATTCGAGTGTCAGCTTTTTCACGACAACATGGAGACACAGCATCCAGTGACTTCCTTGTGTTGCTAATGGCATGTTCTCCTTTTGTGACAATGACTGTGCTTGTCGTCTGTGCTTCACACATCTTTTCTGCAAGGAAGTGAAACGGCTCAGTCTTGTTGCTGTCATCTCGAAGAAAGCTTCTCCAGTTACTTGGGGTCTTACTGGTTCCTGTCACTCTTCTTCTGATTCCTTGCCCCCATTTTCAACCTTGCCTCGGACTTCAGACTTGACTTCTTGTACACATCAAACACTACATCCACCCTCTCGTACCTGGCACCATAGGATTCCACCTTTGGGATGATGTCTTCTTTCGCATAGTCATCAAATATCTTTGAAGTGCGTGGAGGTAGGGCATTGATAAGTGCTGAGCCATCAGTGATGACTGCATCTCCCCTTGGTTCTCTGTCTGGGATGTTCACTTGCGCTTCAAGAATTTCAGCCAGCTGTGACTTCAAATTTTTTGAAGTTTTTTTTTTCTTCAAATTTTTCAAAATTTGGATTTTCAAATGGCCAATCAGGCAGATTTGATTAGAAAGCCCTGCAGAACAGAAATGCCAAATTTGATGCTTGTATCATAATTTGCACGATTTTTCTACTATCTACTACACTAGTGGATGGAGGTTATGTTTTCACCCCTGTCTGTCTGTTTATTTATTTGTGAACAAAATATCTCAAAAAGTTGTGGATGGATTCAGATAGAATTTGGTGAGGAGCTTGGGTATGTGACATGGACAAAATGATTAGATTTTGGTGAAGATCCGAGAATTTTTAAAATGATTTTTCACCATTGAGTGATTGGACTACAACGATATATCGCACGATATTTCAAAATGCTATGGATGGATTCGGACAAAACTTGGTGGATGAGTTGGTTAGGTGACAAGAATAAGCCGATTAGATTTTAGTTCAGGTCTGAATCCAGATCCGGCCTATTAGTGGGATATAAAACATAAACTAATCAGGAGGTA
The DNA here is from genome assembly GCF_056783735.1 of Eptatretus burgeri. NCBI lineage: Eukaryota > Metazoa > Chordata > Myxini > Myxiniformes > Myxinidae > Eptatretus > Eptatretus burgeri. The sequence goes on from NC_140966.1 coordinate 69,654,080, forward strand.
TGTGCTCTTCCGAGTGCCCTTCTAGTTTCATGATGCTTTCAAATCAAACTTAATACATAGTCTTTACAAACTACTCCAAAATGCTAAAGCTAAAAACAAATGCAGATAAAATGTGCTGTGTCTGATGGATGCTTTGGCATAGCGTGATCCGTTGATATCCAGGTTGATGACATGATTATGGGTTGGGGGCAGAGTTGCGATGCACATGCGCAAAAAGAGCAGGCCTAGTGGAGAATAAACATGTGAATAATTTAGATTACCAGAGAAAATCAGATGATTCTCAGTTACAAAAGTATTCAAACCCTTTCCCTAATTAACCTGAAATCACTTCAGGAGCAAATTATTAGTTTGAGAGGTTACAAAATAAGTGTAATAGGTTTCACCTGTATGTAATCAATGATTTAAGTTAAAAAATTAAGCTCCCCCACTTATCCAAGTTGTTTAAGAGTGCAACTCACTTGGTCAACCAACAAGGCAAACGTGAAGACCAAGGAGCTAAGTTTCCAAAGAAATCAGACATAAAGTGGTGGAGAAGCACTCTTCAGGAGAGGGTTATAAGAAGATTTCACAGTCACTCATTATCCCTTTGAGTACGGTGAAATCCATCATTAAGAAGTGGAACATGTATCATATTACGTAGACTCTACCCAGACCAGGTTTCCCATTCAAACTCAGCAGCTGGGTAAGCAGGAAACTGGTTCGGGATGTCACTGTTAATCCAACAATTACTTTGATAGATCTGCAAGGTTCTGTCTGAGATGGGGGTCAGTATTCATCAATCAACAATATCCCATTCCCATCACAAAGCCGGCCTCTATGGACAGGTGGCAAGAAAGAAACCATTTCTGAAAAAGCTGTATCCAAAATCTCGTATGAAGTTTGCGAAAAAGGATCTTAATGATACTGTAGGCATGGGGAGAAAGGTTTTGTGGTCAGACGAGACAAAAATTGAAGATTTGGGTCTAAATTCAAAGTATTACATCTGGAGCAAGCCGAAAACCATATCGCACCCAGTCAACACCATCCCTACTCTCAAGCATGGTGGTGGCAGCAACATGTGATGGGACTGCTTTTCATCAACAGGGACTGACAAGCTTATTAGGATAGGAGGGACAATGGGCAGTGCTAAGTGCAGGAGAATCCTTGATGAAAACCTGCTTGAATCAGCCATGAATCTAAAACCGGTTAGGAGATTCACATTTCAGCAGGACAGTAATAAGCCTGGTATTGGCTTAGCGGTTAGAGTGACTGGCTTGGGATCTTCAGGTCCTGAGTTTGAGCCCCTTGGCTGCTGAATTAACAGCAGGTGGGGTTGACTCAGCCTGTCATCCTTTTGAGGTCGGCAAAATGAGTGTACTGGTATAGGGGCACAGCATCAGTGGCATAGTCACGCCCCAACAAAATGATAGCTACCCAGCAGCCAAGCTGCCATGCGCAAGAAGAAGAAGAAGAATAATAATAAGAAGGACAATGATCTGAAGCACAAAGCGAAAGCCACAGTGGCTGAAGAAGAAGAAAATAAATGTTCTTGAGTGTTCCAGTCAAAGTCCTGATTGAACCCAATTTAACATTTATGGTGAAACTTAAAGATTGCAGTCTATCGACGATCCTCATCAAACTTGGCAGAACTAAAGCAATTTGCACGCGAATAATGGGTGAAGATTTCACCGTTTCATTGTGCAAAGCTGGAAGAGACCTACCCTGAAAACTCATAGCACTCATTGATGTAAAAGGTGCTTCTACCAAGTTCTGAACTTAGGGGCCGAGTACTTTTACAACCAGTGAATTTTGATTTGTACATGTTTTTTTCTGGTATTCCTGACACGTAACCTCCTTCAACTATAACATTTTTAAGTTGATCTCTTCAGTTATGAATAAAAGAGTTAATTTGAAAAATTGCTTCTACATAATTCATAATTTATCTTAATGCGGCATTATTGATTAGGGGTGAATGCTTTTGCAGGCCACTGTACAACAGCCTAACATGTCCCTGTTACTTCATAATGTCACCTACTGAAAATACATGGGCCATACGACACCCATCACAATCTAGCTATGGGTTCCCCTTCCATGCAACAATATGGATATACAGTACGAAGCATTTTACACATCACATCGCTGATGGATTTCATAAAAAGACGACATGTTGAACTTCACAAAAATTCTGCTCCATTCCCCTAAATCATTTACCTTCGGTCATCTTTCAACTATTTGGAAGTCAGCTAACATCACCTTCCTCAGCCGAACTTACTGCTAATACAGTCTGTGCATAAATGAATGGTGGGGTTTTGAAAGCAGATTGATAAAAAAAAATTTTAAACCACTCACTGTGCATTTTACTTTTGATTGTTTGATTCACAAACTCAAAAAGTTTTTGGACATTGCAGTTTTATCTATTTCAAAAGGTTTTCGAAATGGTATTACAAACTTAAATGTGTTCACCATGAAACAGCGTGGCACACCTCATCCATTGGGACCATACTCTGTGCAGAGCGTTGGTGCTGCCTCAGCAGTCTCCTTGGCTATTGGGCATAATCCTGGATGGCCCACCACTCAAACACAGTATACCAGCAAGCTGGTACTCATTTTGCCAACCTCGGAAGGATGACAGGCAGAGTCAACCCCACCTGGTATTAATTCAACAGCTAAGTCGGATTTGAACTCAGGATCCTAGGATCCCAAGCCAACCACCCTTACCATGAAGCCAACACCAAGCATATATAATAAAATGAATATTCAATTTCTGTCCATACTCAATCAAGAATCTCCAGCTTAACACTTTCAATTGCTCTTGTGATACTTTCTGCAAGTTATTGTAGTAGCGATTGGGTATAACAGTGGCGACTTAATGGCAATGTCATGAACCCTCACTATTCATATATGTACACTCTTTATATAGCACTTTGCTGCTGAGCTCAGTGTTGTTTGGTTACGTTTGAACCTCGGCTGAAAATGATTGAATAAAATGATTGAAATTAAACAGGTTGAAAATTGATTTCAACATTACATTATGCATATTCTCAAGATGCTTGAATTTTCTTTGTATGTGAATTATATATTTTATATTTCAAAGTATAAGATGATTAGTAATACGAACTACCACCAGGTGGGAATCGGTATTACCCGAGAATACGGCATATTTGCATATATATATATATATATATATATATATATATATATATATATATATATATATATATATATATATATATATATATATATATACACATATATATATATATGTATATATATATATATACATATATATGTGTATATACTATATATGTGGCCGGGGGTCGGGGTGAGAAGACCACAAGGGGGGGAAGCTATCGCGGGTTCCCACCAGACTCTCTGGAATCGTAGGCACATGGATAACTCCGTGACGTGGCGGATCGCGAACCGACCGTGAAGGCCAATAACTCAACCACGTGACTTAGGGTCCTCCACCTAAGGTTTAACCGGTTACCTAAAAATAATCATGTGACCTAATTACCGGGGGACACACCCTCAGTACGCCTTGTCTGAACTGGCTCACCTTACCGAATCAGATGCAGTCGAGCGACACTGCCAAGGAACATACCGGCGACTAGAAGAATGGATTGTTGGGAATAAAATCCCAGTTAGGCTGGAATACAGACCATGCTGGATCAATGAAAGAAAAGACAAAAACGAGCTGGGAACATTTCTACACAATCAAATAACAGGCAGGCGAGGAAAAGCATGTGGGACAATGAACAGATTTATTGTGGTGTATAAAGTAAGGATAGAAAGAAATTCGTGAGGTGTGACAACAAGGTAACCAACTTACAAAGCAGACAGAGCAGACAATACCGATATATCTTCTGCAATCATAACTTAAAGCTGGGACTGGTGCCATTACGTACACACACACACACACACACACACACACACACACACACATACACACACACACACACACACACACACACACACACACACACCCCGATAAAAAGCAGTTAATCAGAAGAAACAAGAGGGGATGAGGCTAACAGTCTCATAATACCTTACATGGTTGACGGTTGACTGACTGTGCTTCCCAGTACTTTTTGGGGGGACCCTCTGCTGAGCGATCCCTCCTTGAGAGTTGGCGCGTCGTCTCCTGCCTGGTTACGGTGCCGGCGCAGCGTGTACCGGGTCCAGAGAATATGCGAGTGCGTCGGGCGTGAGGGAGGACTTTAGGTGGAGCCAGCATGCAAATTCAAAGGTTGAGAGACAAGCAGATGGAGTCGGCGAATCCAGGCGGCGAATGTAGGGATTCCAGAGATAGGAAGGCGGAGATCGAGAGCAAGGGGGTGGAGTAGCAGACGAGACTGATGGAACAGCAGGCACATGCAGAGTTCGATCCAAGGCCAGACAAAGAGGAAGAGGACGACGATGGACGGCTTCGCAACCCGTCCTTTTTTCGGCCCTGCGATACAGGGCGGAGCACTACCCCGAAGCGATGCGTCGTCACCTGAATCGGGCACTCCCATTGGGCCCCGGCCACCGCATGGCCCAGCCGCCATGGCCGGAAGTGGCCTCATTGGTGCATCCGGTGACACATCGCCAAGCTGTGGAATCGTCTCGCTCCGAACCCCGTGATATGAATCGCCTTGCACGGAACTCCCGGGCTGTGCTCCGGCGACTGGCCGAGGGCCGTGCCGTTCCTGCATGCCTGCTCGAGCAGCCCCATTGCACTGTGGTTGGCACTGATCAATGCGCTTGTCCCGTCCGTACACCATGTGGCCCGAGCGATGTGGGCCGCACAGCATGCCCCTACTTGGTGGTGGCTGCATCGACGCGGAGGTGCGAGAAGATCCCTGCCGTCCACAGGAGATATTGCTGACCGTGGTGGCAAGCGAAGATCAACAGTAAGACACTGTTGTGAACCAACGCGCAGACCCAAGCAAAGATGTGCGCCATGCATGTCCCGTAGAGTGTGATGGTAAATATGTGATGGTATGGTAAATATGTGATGTGATGTGATGGTATCACGGGGCTGCGCACGGGTCCGCTATCGTGCATGCGGTTATTTCTCACAGTGGTGTGACTGCCTAAGTGCATTGCTGGCCCCGATCTGTGTCATGGGTTGAAGGAAAGGATTGGATATAAATCAGGGTTGAAAAGAGCGCGCCGCATGCGTCCTGTACAGCGTTGGGAATTAATGTATGGTTCTACGATTACCTTAGATCATGTTCTTGCAGTAGAGGATTTTTCCATCATATGGTTGATGCTTCTTTTCGCCTCTGCGAGGATATTCATATGTACCATGGCGGCGGAAAGGAAGAAAGAGATATCATTAGACCTAGCTATAAGACCCAGACAATGCACTTCGTCCCGTTTGACCCATTAGACATAAAGGAAAGGTCTAACTGCACGTATATTAATGAAATAACTGTCTGGGGATCACTGTTTGCTGGATGTCATTGCCTTAGAGGCATGTGGTTTTCAGAAATGCAAAAATATATATGTGTATAAATATATATATATATATATATATATATATATATATATATGTGTGTGTGTGTAGACCGTGGGGTGCAGGGTGGGGGCAATACCCCGAAGCGATGTATCGTCACACCGAATCGGCAGCTCTGATTGGGCCTGGACCACTGTGTGGCCCGGCTGTGATGGCCGGAAGCGGTTCCACTCTACTTCCGGCAAGATAACTCCAAGATGCGGAATCGTCTCGCTCCGAGCCCCATGATATGAATCGCCCCGCACCGAACTCCGCGACATGAATTGCCATGCACGAATCTCCCGGACCATGCCCCGGTGACCGGCTGAGGGTCATGTCAGCCCCGCATGCACGCCCGGGCACCCCCGATTAGCGCTGATCAATGCGTGTTCCGCGATGCATCACGCGGCCTGAGTGATCCAAACCACACTGCACGCCTCTGCCTGATCGTGGTTTCGCCGGGCAGAGAGGTGAGACGTCTGCCGTCCATGGGGAACACCCGGGGCCACCAGCGAGGACCGATGGTAAGGTGTTAGGATAAACCCATGCACAGACCAGAACAAGATGTGTGCCATCCGTGGCCTGCTCTGTACCATGATAAGGTGACATGAGCTAAGCACGGGTCTGCCTGCCATCGAGCATGTTTCGTACAGTAAGTGCAGATCCACCATGGCCCATGTGGTCAGTGCTCGCATTCGCCAGATTCTGCTATCGTGTGCGTGGGGCCAACCCCGATCTGTGTCAGAAATTGAGGGGAACGATCGGATATAATAACTACATGGAGGTTTGGAATGAAAAAGAATGTAGATATAAGTATCAGATGGAGAAATGGAAGGAAAAGAGGATGCCAATATAATTAAATCCAGAAATGGGTTGAAAAGAACGCGCCACCCGTATCTTTCACACGTGTCCTGTACAGCGTGGCGTGGTTGTTGTTTTTCTATTATCGGCCTATGACAATGTAGTTATTCGCACCAAGCTGCCAGCCACGCACTCGCCGATATTGGGTCATTTGCTTCTGTGTTGCGGAAAACAACATCCGTTCGGCCTCTTGAAGAGATATTCGTTCATATGTCTAGTTTCAATGCAGCCAGCAATCTCATCCCAGATCATTAGAAATGTCAGACGATCATCTCAAGCTTGCGGCAGAGGTTCCTTTGAGAGTATTTCTGTGTCCTCGCAGCTGCGCTGTTGAGGCTCGTGTGGCATTGTCACAGCTTCCTATTCCCTTCCCCCGGCCGTGACACGTGCTGCACGTGGTGGCCTCCGCGAGGACCCAAATTCGGATTTACCTCAGGAACAAGCATAAAAGAAGAGTAGAAATGAAGTTGGAGTGGTGTGAACAGGCAGAGCTATGAGATCCACACAACGCACTGTCCCGTTGTCCCGCGAGACAAAATGTAAGGGACTATCTGAACATATATTAATGAATAACTGTCGAGGGACCACAGTATGATGGTTGCTATGGCTTTGGAGGGCTGCTGTTCCCAGAACTGCAACTACATATATATGCATATTGTTGTGGATTTTCGCCCGCCCGGCGTGCGGGCGACCGCCTTTAGCTCAATTGTGGCCGCGCGTGCCCACCGAACGAGCAATCGAGTCGCAGCTTTCGGATCAACGCCGAAACCCAGCTACGGGTGTTGTTAACCACACCATAAACCAGCCAACACTTCTGTCCATGGGCCATGGCGGCTCTAGGGTCGATCGCCGAATTGTTGATGTACCTAATTATTCGGGCAGACAGAAATGCCGGGAGTTTACACCTCAACGGAGCCTGCACGAAAACTAGCCGCTTTAAGCAGCTCGTTCCATTTGCGATTGCCGAGCGGTTTTAAATCGCCAATCCCGTTCGGACCAGATGTACGTTTTATCGGCTATTAATTAGCCAGCTAATTATTCCGAATGCAATTATGGCAGTCGATGGAGGAAGGGACGCAACGAGCAGGTGACATTCAAAAATGGGGACATTTATTTGCACACGTAAGCAATGCAATGAATGGGGGGAGGGACAAGACACGAGTAAAAACCTACAGCCGATATCTATTTGCCATGTACATGCACTTACAATAATTCTACTTGGTAGACAAGGCACCACAGACTTCCATGCAAAAACCCCAGAAAGTAAGAAAGAACTGGGCTCGTAAGCCTTTAATGTTCCTCGGAGCTGGGATGACTGAAGGAGCTCCGTGAGGCTGGGCAGGTTACCCTTGAGGCGACTTGATGGGTCTTTTGGTCGGCGACCCTCCGTATGTCTCGTCATCAACGCGGCAGCTGTTGTAACGGCGGCTAGGTTGATCCAGGGCCTAGCAGCGCGGCCTGGTCGATCGGGCCTGGCCGACGACGCTTCAGAGGAGTGAATGGGCCTTGCTCTTTTAGAGTTGATGCTCTTTAAGAGCCCGCTCACTCCTCAGCGTCACTCGACCGACTCGGGGCCCGATCGCTCGGACCGTTACGTAGCTTGTTGGCGACTTCTCTCCAGCTGGTGACTTCTCCCGACTCCAACTCGACTGCCTCCACCGACCAACAACGACAAACAACAACTTGGTGACTTGGCTGGCTCCAACGACGAACGAACTCCACTCCTCCGACCAACAACGACCAACCACCTGGTGACTTGGCTGGCTCCAACGACGAACGAACTCCACTCCTTCGACCAACAACGACCAACCACCTGGTGACTTGGCTGGCTCCAACGACGAACGAACTCCACTCCTCCGACCAACAACGACCAACCACCTGGTGACTTGGCTGGCTCCAACGACGAACGAACTCCACTCCTTCGACCAACAACGACCAACCACCTGGTGACTTGGCTGGCTCCAACGACGAACGAACTCCACTCCTCCGACCAACAACGACCAACCACCTGGTGACTTGGCTGGCTCCAACGACGAACGAACTCCACTCCTTCGACCAACAACGACCAACCACCTGGTGACTTGGCTGGCTCCAACGACGAACGAACTCCACTCCTCCGACCAACAACGACCAACCACCTGGTGACTTGGCTGGCTCCAACGACGAACGAACTCCACTCCTCCGACCAACAACGACCAACCACCTGGTGACTTGGCTGGCTCCAACGACGAACGAACTCCACTCCTCCGACCAACAACGACCAACCACCTGGTGACTTGGCTGGCTCCAACGACGAACGAACTCCACTCCTCCGACCAACAACGACCAACCACCTGGTGACTTGGCTGGCTCCAATGACGAACGAACTCCACTCCTTCGACCAACAACGACCAACCACCTGGTGACTTGGCTGGCTCCAATGACGAACGAACTCCACTCCTTCGACCAACTGCGACCAATCACCTGGTGACTTGGTTGGCTCCAACGACGAACGAACTCCACTCCCTCAACCAACAACAACGCTTTCGGCGTCGAAACGCGCCTTTTTATAGCCCGGAGGGGTGAAGCCGCTGTAGGCTTCACCACCCAAAGGCGGCGCTTGCCCCTTTCACCCTTGAACTTTCACCCCCGGCTGGCTCCGCCCCTTTCGTCGTTCTGATCCAATCTCGCCGTCAAACACCGCCGTGTTTGAAATCACTCTCCCAACGCGGCTGTGTTTGAAATCACTTTGCCGCTGTCGAGGATGCCATCGTGTTTGTTTGTGGAGATGTTGTTTGTTGAGGATGTTGTTGTTGGTGACATGATGGCGGCGCCGTGGAGATGCTGGTGTGGAGATGCTGGTGAGGAGATGTTGGCGGTTGTGGAGAAGGTGGTGAGAAGATGTTGGCGGTTGTGGAGAAGGTGGTGAGGAGATGTTGGCGGTTGGGGGTGTTGTTGTTGCTGAAAAGATGGCGATGCCATGGAGATGCTGGTGAGGAGATGTTGGCGGTTGTGGAGAAGGTGGTGAGGAGATGTTGGCGGTTGTGGAGAAGGTGGTGAGGAGATGTTGGTGGTTGGGGGTGTTGTTGGTGAAAGATGGCAGCGCCGTGGAGATGCTGGTGAGGAGATGTTAGCAGTTGTGGAGAAGGTGGTGAGGAGATGTTGGTGGTTGGGGGTGTTGTTGTTGGTGAAAGATGGCAGCGCCGTGGAGATGCTGGTGAGGAGATGATTGCTTAAAATAAAGATAGAAAAGAATAACACTACCTCAAAGGTTCACAGCCCGGCACACAAATAATTCCCGTTATACATCGGTGGGGAAATCTAACCTGGACACACACTTATCCACATAACTGATCTTCGGGGAACCTGAATGGCATTCTGTGAATTTCTACAACCGTAACAATATATATATATATATATATATATATATATATATATATATATATATATATATATATATATATATGTACATACACACATATAATACAAAAAAAAACCATGTGCGCATATAGACTGGATGTATATATATATATCTTCCTCTTTCGGCTTGCTCCCGTTAGGGGTCGCCACAGCGGACCAACTGTCTCCATTTCGCTCTATCCTCCACATCTTCCATTGACACTCCAACCACCCGCATGTCCGCCCTCACCGCATCCATGAACCTCTTCTTTGGCCTTCCTCTTCTCCTCCTGCCTGGCGGCTCCATCTTCAACATCCTTCTCCCGATATACTCCGTTTCCCTCCTGTGCACATGTCCAAACCATCTCAATCTCGCTTCTCTCACTTTGTTTCCAAACCGTCCTGCCTGCGCTGTCCCTCTAATACACTCATTTCTTATCCTATCCATCCTCGTCACTCCCAACGAGAATCGCAGCATCTTTAACTCTGCCACCTCCAGCTCTGCTTCCTGTCTTTTTGTTAGCGCCACCGCCTCCAAACCATACAACATAGCTGGTCTCACTACCGTCTTGTATACTTTCCCCTTCACTCTTGCAGCTACCCTTCTGTCACAAATCACTCCTGCAACTCTTCTCCACCCACTCCATCCTGCCTGCACTCTCTTTTCACTTCTCTCCCACACTCTCCGTTACTTTGGACAGTTGATCCCAAGTATTTAAACCAATCCACCTTCCCCACCTCAACTCCTTGCAACTGCACCATACCACCACCCTCCCTCTCATTTACGCACATGTACTCCGTCTTACTCCTACTGACTAACATTCCCCTTCTCTCCAGTGCGTACCTCCACCTCTCAAGGCTCGATTCAGCCTGCTCCCTACTCTCCCTACAGATCATGATGTCATCCGCGAACATCATGGTCCATGGAGACTCCAGTCTGATCTCGTCCGTCAACCTGTCCATCACCATTGCAAACAGGAAAGGGCTCAGAGTCGATCCTTGGTGCAATCCCACTTTAACCTTAAACCGGTCCGTCATTCCTACCGCACACCTCACCGCTATCACACTGTCCTCATACATATCCTGCACGATCCTCACATACTTCTCCACCACTCCCGACTTCCTCATACAATACCACAACTCCTCTCTTGGCACCCTGTCATAAGCTTTCTCTAAATCCACAAACACACAATGTAACTCTTTCTGGCCTTCCCTATACTTCTCCATCAACATTCTCAAAGCAAACATCGCATCAGTGGTGCTCTTTCCTGGCATAAACCCATATTGCTGCTCACAGATCATCACCTCTCCTCTCAACCGAGCTTCCACTACTCTTTCCCACAACTTCATGGTGTGGCTTAACAACTTTATCCCTCTGTAATTTCCACAGCTCTGCACATCACCCTTATTCTTGAAAATCGGACCAGCACACTTAATCTCCACTCCTCCGGCATCCTCTCACTTTCCAAGACTTTATTAAACAATCTGGTTAACAACCCCACTGCCATCTCTCCTAAGCACTTCCATGCCTCCACTGGTATACCATCTGGGCCAACTGCCTTTCCACTTTTCATCTTCTTCATAGCAGTCCTCACTTCATCCTTACTGATCCACCCCACTTTCAGATTCACTATCTCCACCTCTTCCAACCTTCTCTCTCTCATTTTCTTCATTCATCAGCTCCTCAAAGTACTCCATCCACCTTCTCAACACACTCTCCTCGCTCGTCAGCACATTCCCATTTGCGTCCTTTATCACCCGAACCTGCAGCACATCCTTCCCAGCTCGGTCCCTCTGTCTTGCCAATCGGTATAAATCCTTTTCCCCTTCTTTTGTATCCAACTTCTCATACAGCTCGTCATATGCCTTTTCCTTGGCCTTAGCCACCTCTCTTTTTGCTTTTCGACGCCACTCCTTGTACTCCTGCCGACTTTCTTCATCTCTCTGACTATCCCACTTCTTTTTCGCCAACCCCTTCTTCCTTATACTTTCCTGTACTTCCTCATTCCACCACCAAGTCTCCTTATCTTCCTTCCTCTGTCCAGATGTCACACCAAGTACCTTCCTCCTAGCTATCTCCCTCACAACTTCTGCTGTCGTTGCCCAATCATCCCACCCATCTTTACCACCATCCAACGCCTGTCTCACCTCCTCCCTAAATTTCACGCAACAGTCTTCCTCCTTCAGCTTCCACCATCTGGTCCTTGGTTCAGCCCTCACTCTCTTCCTCAACCTCACCTCTAAAGTCATCCTACAGACCACCAATCGATGCTGTCGAGCTACACTCTCCCCTGCCACAACCTTACAGTCACTAATCTCTTTCAGGTTGCATCTCCTGCTTAAGATGTAATCCACCTGTGTGCACTTTCCTCCACTCTTGTATGTCACCCTGTGTTCCTCCTTATTCTTGAAATACGTGTTTACCACTGCCATTTCCATTCTTTTTGCAAACTCTACCACCATTTGCCCTTCCACATTTCTCTTGTTGAGACCATACCTCCCCATCACCTCCTCATCCTCTTTATTCCCTTCCCCAACATGTCCATTGAAATCTGCTCCAATCACCACTCTTTCATCCTTGGATACACTCTCCACCACTTCATCTAACTCACTCCAGAAATCTTTATATTCCATCTCACACCCCATATGTGGGGCATATGCACTGATGACATTCATCATCACCCCTTCAATTTCCAACTTCACACTCATCACTCGGTCAGACACCCTCCTCACCTCCAATACCCTCTTGACATGATCTTCCTTCAGGATTATCCCGACACCATTTCTCCTCCCATCCACACCATGGTAGAACAGTTTGAAACCACCTCCAATGCTCCTCGCCTTACTCCCCATCCACTTGGTCTCTTGTACACACAGTATGTCCACCTTTCTTCTCTCCATCATATCAGCCAACTCTCGCCCTTTGCCAGTCATCGTCCCAACATTCAGAGTTCCAACTCTCACCTCCACACTTCTACCCTTCCCTCTCTCCCACTGCCTCCGGACTCGCCTTCCCAGTCTCCTTCTCCTCCTTCGCCCAGCAGTAGCACAATTTCCACTGGTACCCTGCTGACCACCGGTACCGGTGGCGGTCGTTGGTAACCCTCGACCGATCCGGTATGGAAATTCGTTTTGTTGTCCGCATAATGATTTGGCATAAGTTTTTATGCCGGATGCCCTTCCTGACGCAACCCTGGTCGCCTCTTACGACACACAGGGATATGGTACACCTATTCTAACCGGGGCATACACCGGGCCCAGTACAACTGGTGCTCATTTCGCCGACCTCGGAAGGATGGCAGGCTGAGTCAACCCCCTGGTGTTTTCGACTTGGTTTATATATATTTATATATATATATATTTATATATATATATATATATATATATATATATATATATATACACATTATATATACACATATATATATATATATATATATATATATATATATATTGTTGTGGTTACCAAATTCGCAAACCACCATTCAGGTCCCTTAGGTGAGGTATCTCGGCAAGTATATGTGTAGTTAGGCCCAAACCCGTTGTCTAGTGGGAATACATGTCATTTATGCGTGCTGCGACTCTTCAGGATAGCCGTTTTTCTTTTACTATCTTTAATTTGGACCAACCGCCATGATTACCACCACAATCACAACATCAACCACCAACCACAACGCCGCTTCACCACAACCGCCACGACCTTCACGTCACACCTCGCAACCGTAGCATCGCCACCGTTCTTGCCCCGCTGTGGGTACCGGTGTTGGACTCGTGCAGGG
>NC_140966.1:69672555-69712555 GCF_056783735.1 Eptatretus burgeri
AACTACTGATAACATTTCTCCCAAATTCCGAATAAAAAATATTGTCATTTTGGAGTATTTATTTGCAGAAAATGACAACTGGTCAAAATAACAACAAAGATTCAGTGTTTTCAGACCTCAAATAATACAAACAAAACAAGTTCATATTCATTTTTAAACAACACAATACTAATGTCTTAACTCAGGAAGAGTTCAGAAATCAATGTTTTGTGGAATAACTCTGATTTTCAATCACAGCTTTCATGCGTCTTGGCATGCTCTCCACCAGTCTTTCACATTGCTGTTGGGTGACTTTATGCCACTCCTGGCACTTAAATTCAAGCAGCTCGGCTTTGTTTGATGGCTTGTGACCATCCATCTTCCTCTTGATCACATTCCAGAGGTTTTCAATGCGGTTCAAGTCTGGAGATTGGGCTGGCCATGACAGGGTCTTGATCTGATGGTCCTCCATCCACACCTTGATTGACTTGGCTGTGTGGCATGGAGCATTGTCCTGCTGGAAAAACCAATCCTCAGAGTTGGGGAACATTGTCAGAGCAGAAGGAAGCAAGTGTTCTTCCAGGACAACCTTGTACGTGGCTTGATTCATGAGTCCTTCACAAAGACAAATCTGCCCGATTCCAGCCTTACTAAAGCACCCCCAGATCAACACCGATCCTCCACCAAATTTCACAGTGGGTGCGAGACACTGTGGCTTGTAGGCCTCTTCAGGTCTCCGTCTAACCATTAGACGACCAGGTGTTGGGCAAAGCTGAAAATTGGACTCATCAGAGAAGATGACCTCACTCCAGTCCTCTACGGTCCAATCCTTATGGTGTTTTGCAAACCGCAGCCTTCTTTGCTTCTCATTGATGAAGGGCTTTTTTCTAGCTTTTCACGACTTCAGCCTTGCCCCTAGGAGCCTGTTTCGTACCTTCCTCGCCGTACACTTCACCCCAGCTGCCGTTTGCCATTCTTTTTGTAGGTCACTTCATGTAATCCTACGGTTGTTGAGTGACATTCGAATGAGTTGGCGGTCATCCCGGTCAGTGGAAAGTCGTTTTCACCCTCTGCCAGTCTGTAGCTTTGTTGTCCCCAATGTCTGCTGCTTGACCTTGTTCTTATGAACCGCAGTCTTTGAAATTTTAAGGATGGAAGCAACGTGATGCTCACTGTATCCCTCTGCCAGTAAAGCCAGAATTGAACCCTTCTTTTCCTCACTCAAAACTTTTCTTTTCAACTCTTTTGGCATGGTCAATAGTTATTTTTTTTTATATTGCAATTACTTTTTGGGTACAACTAGCACTGTTTTTTCCATCCAGCTGGTCCTATTGCAAGAGGATAGTGATGACCACAGCAGTGGTTTTTGTACTTTTCCTTGTTAAATAAGATTTGGTTCATGTGATCACCTAATCAGTACCTCACTAAGTAGAATGAGGTGTGCCTGTGTTGGAATTCAACAGACACTGGAATGGAATGGCTGCCATATATGTGGAGATGCTGATTTAATTTTTTTTGGAGTGGTCTCTTATTTTTTTTCAGAGCTGTATGTGTGTGTGTATGTATATATATATATATATATATATATATATATATATATATATATATATATATATATATATATATATATATATATATTGTGTGTATATATATGTCACGTTTTTGGAAATGTACTTGAGGGGAGAGTATTCATGTACATTGTACATACAGGATACCCCAGATTTAGTTATTTCATTTGTTTATGTGGTCGGTCGACCTTTGCCCCTTTTCCAGGGATTTCGGGTGAAAATGTGTTGAGGTTAGTCTTTATATTCCTGTTGTGAATTTCCCTTTCTCTACCCACTTTTGAATCTCCTAAATCTACCAACAATCCGTTTCACCAAACCTCATTTCAACAACCCTTCTCTCCTTCATCCTGACGGCTTTTCTTTTAAACCTCGTAGTTGGTATATTCTCATCTGTCGGTCCCTATGTATCTACCTCTCATTTGCAGGTCATAAAGTTTGACCTGCCTCTACATTCGTGGGTTTTATTAATTTTATTGTTATTTCTTTTCACTTCAGAAATATTCTCCTATATCTACTGACGCTGATGTTAATTCAGCCTGGGAATTATTCCATAGAAAACTGCTCTCTCTCTCTCTCTCTCTCTCTCTCTCTCTCTCTCTCTCTCTCTCTCTCTCTCTCTCTCTGTCTCTGTCTCTGTCTCTGTCTCTGTCTCTGTCTCTGTCTCTGTCTCTGTCTCTCTCTCTCTCTCTCTCTCTCTCTCTCTCTCTCTCTCTCTCTCTCTCTCTCTCTCTCTCTCTCTCTCCCTCTCTCCCTCTCTTTCGCACAGATCCAACCCATCTCGTCTTCAGTTATCTTTCCCATCCTCCCACTCTTGGTTCTCTAAATCCTGTGGTGAGGCTGTTGCTTTGAAACAACTTGTATTCTCCTCCTGGAAGATAAATCCAACCAAAGACAACCTCAGATCATTCCACAAAGACCACAGCAAGTGTGTCTACCCTCAGGAGAGCCAGAAAACAACATCTCTCTAATCTAAAGATTGACCTTTCAAACTTGTCTCCCTCCTCTAAAACATGGTGGTGCCTTGTCAAGTTGGTCTCTGGTGTATGCTCCCCTTCCATGCCTTCCTTCACTTCAAATGGCTCCACAGCCGACTCCACTCGTGGGAAGGCTGAATGTCCCAATTCTTTGTTTGCTTCAAAATCTTGTGTCTTAACCTCTCCGTTCGTCCTTCGAATGGACATTAAGCCGGTTGTTTTGTCTACCGTCATAAGTTGGTGGATGTTAAAGTGGGAAGGCAACGGAAAACCACACATTATCACCCTTGCCAAGCAGTGAAGGTCCTGCCTTCATGCAGAGCACACGAACAATCAATGGATCACCTCAACTCGCACATTATACTTCATTTTCCCGCGGTTTCTGCGATATGTTTTAAGGTTAAATCAATCATGTCTGATTGTATACTTATGCTGACGTGTTGGAAGAAAGAAAAAAAAAATCATTAATTAATATGATCTTCCTTTTGGGCTCAGAGAAAGACATATTGATGAGAAAACGAGCACAGGTTCAGTTCGTACGCTGCGCACAGGATACAAAATGGCTTCCAATTGCAAGTTGCTGCGTTCTGGATACAAAATGTCTTCCCATTGCAAGTTGCTGCGCTCTGGATACAAAATGGCTTCCAATTGCAAGTTGCTGCGCTCTGGATACAAAATGGCTTCCAATTGCAAGTTGTTGCGCTCTGGATACAAAATGGCTTCCAATTGCAAGTTGTTGCGCTCTGGATACAAAATGGCTTCCAATTGCAAGTTGTTGCTCCTCCCTCGTCCATTTCGATAAAAAATAGAGGGTTTCAAAGCTATCCCATAATGCCGTGCGCGCCGCCATGTTGGTTGTATTATCCACTTCCCCGGCAACGATAGCATCAGTAGATCTCCAATGTAGCACGTTTATCTCGTTATTCTGACTTACTGCAATGGAAGGTTACGCTAATTAATTTGGCCTCGTTTACCTTTTCTCGCTAGTTTATCTTGCCAACCAATATGGCGCCCGCGCTCTGCATCATGGGTACTGAAACCACTCAATCGGGACTCGGAGATATATAAGCATACGGGCCAAATTGTTTAAAGTTAAATAAATACGTCGTAAGCAATATAAAGCCTTTAATTTCGGCTAAAAATGAGTCGGGTGACACGTGTGATTAAACAACTCCCGCCAGAGTGCGCGCCATACGCGACTGCTCGAGGTTGCCGTGGCAACGCGCGGCGGGAATTCTCGCGCCGGGCCGGAACAAAAACGACAAAAAAACAATTATTAAAAGCTTGTCGTGTTAAGCACAAGTCGGAGCTCCTTAATGTTTCTTTGTTCACTCAATGTGATTATATGTGAACAAAATACGAAATGGGAAGCTGGTTTGATTCGATGAACTCTGACCCTGAACGAGGCGCGATTTTAAAATGAAGAATGTTTTAACGCACTGGATCGCGCCACAGCCGCCGTGTCCGTAACAGCGCCTTCCACAACATGGCTGCGAGTTCAATTGGCGATAAAATCGAGGTGAGAGGATGCTTTGTGGCGCGGAGGGCTTTGGCGTGCGTCGGTTGTTGATGGTGTGCACGAACAGAGGCCTGAGGCCTACCCCGCGCTCTGTTGTTTTCGCTTGTGTTGCTTTGTGTTTGCATTTTATACCCGATGAATGTCTTTATTAATCTTTAAATGGTGGCCCTGACTTTGAGGTCGTTTGGTGGTGTTTGAATGGATATTTCTCTCCATATCTGGATCGTTGTTTTGATAAACCCTCGCAGTTTGTTTTGCTCTTTGGTGACGTAAACTAATGGTGGTTAGTCGGCTGTCTGCTCGACGTGAGGTAGTGGTGGAAAGCCGGCTGTCTGCTCGACGTGAAGTAGTGCTGGTTAGCCGGCTGTCTGCTCGACGTGAGGTAGTGGTGGATAGCCGGCTGTCTGCTCGACGTGAGGTAGTGGTGGAAAGCCGGCTGTCTGCTCGACGTGAGGTAGTGGTGGATAGCCGGCTGTCTGCTCGACGTGAGGTAGTGGTGGATAGCCGGCTGTCTGCTCGACGTGAAGTAGTGCTGGTTAGCCGGCTGTCTGCTCGACGTGAAGTAGTGGTGGTTGGCCGGCTGTCTGCTCGACGTGAGGTAGTGGTGGTTGGCCGGCTGTCTGCTCGACGTGAAGTAGTGGTGGTTGGCCGGCTGTCTGCTCGACGTGAGGTAGTGGTGGTTGGCCGGCTGTCTGCTCGACGTGAAGTAGTGGTGGTTGGCCGGCTGTCTGCTCGACGTGAAGTAGTGGTGGATAGCCGGTTGTCTGCTCGACGTGAAGTAGTGGTGGATAGCCGGTTGTCTGCTCGACGTGAGGTAGTGGTGGTTGGCCGGCTGTCTGCTCGACGTGAAGTAGTGGTGGTTGGCCGGCTGTCTGCTCGACGTGAAGTAGTGGTGGTTGGCCGGCTGTCTGCTCGACGTGAAGTAGTGGTGGTTGGCCGGCTGTCTGCTCGACGTGAAGTAGTGGTGGTTGGCCGGCTGTCTGCTCGACGTGAAGTAGTGCTGGTTAGCCGGCTGTCTGCTCGACGTGAAGTAGTGGTGGTTAGCCGGCTGTCTGCTCGACGTGAGGTAGTGGTGGTTGGCCGGCTGTCTGCTCGACGTGAAGTAGTGGTGGTTGGCCGGCTGTCTGCTCGACGTGAAGTAGTGGTGGTTGGCCGGCTGTCTGCTCGACGTGAAGTAGTGGTGGTTGGCCGGCTGTCTGCTCGACGTGAAGTAGTGGTAGATAGCCGGCTGTCTGCTCGACGTGAAGTAGTGGTGGTTGGCCGGCTGTCTGCTCGACGTGAAGTAGTGGTGGTTGGCCGGCTGTCTGCTCGACGTGAAGTAGTGGTGGTTGGCCGGCTGTCTGCTCGACGTGAAGTCATGGTGGATAGCCGGCTGTCTGCTCGACGTGAAGTCATGGTGG
The DNA here is from genome assembly GCF_056783735.1 of Eptatretus burgeri. NCBI lineage: Eukaryota > Metazoa > Chordata > Myxini > Myxiniformes > Myxinidae > Eptatretus > Eptatretus burgeri. The sequence continues at coordinate 69,677,996 of NC_140966.1, forward strand.
ATAGCCGGCTGTCTGCTTGATATGAAGTCATGGTGGTTGGCCGGCTGTCTGCTCGACGTGAAGTAGTGGTGGTTGGCCGGCTGTCTGCTCGACGTGAAGTAGTGGTAGATAGCCGGCTGTCTGCTCGACGTGAGGTAGTGGTGCTTAGCCGGCTGTCTGCTCGACGTGAAGTAGTGGTGGTTGGCCGGCTGTCTGCTCGACGTGAAGTAGTGGTGGATAGCCGGCTGTCTGCTCGACGTGAAGTAGTGGTGGTTGGCCGGCTGTCTGCTCGACGTGAAGTAGTGGTAGATAGCCGGCTGTCTGCTCGACGTGAAGTCATGGTGGATAGCCGGCTGTCTGCTCGACGTGAAGTCATGGTGGTTGGCCGGCTGTCTGCTCGACGTGAAGTAGTGGTGGTTGGCCGGCTGTCTGCTTGATATGAAGTCATGGTGGTTGGCCGGCTGTCTGCTCGACGTGAAGTAGTGGTGGTTGGCCGGCTGTCTGCTTGACGTGAAGTAATGGTGGTTAGCCAGCTGTCTGCTTGATATGAAGTCATGGTGGTTGGCCGGCTGTCTGCTCGACGTGAAGTAGTGGTGGTTGGCCGGCTGTCTGCTCGACGTGAAGTAGTGGTAGATAGCCGGCTGTCTGCTCGACGTGAGGTAGTGGTGCTTAGCTGGCTGTCTGCTCGACGTGAAGTAGTGGTGGTTGGCCGGCTGTCTGCTCGACGTGAAGTAGTGGTGGTTGGCCGGCTGTCTGCTCGACGTGAAGTAGTGGTAGATAGCCGGCTGTCTGCTCGACGTGAGGTAGTGGTGCTTAGCCGGCTGTCTGCTCGACGTGAAGTAGTGGTGGATAGCCGGCTGTCTGCTCGACGTGAAGTAGTGGTGGTTGGCCGGCTGTCTGCTCGACATGAAGTAGTGGTGGATAGCCGGCTGTCTGCTCGACGTGAAGTAGTGGTGGATAGCCGGTTGTCTGCTCGACGTGAAGTAGTGGTGGTTGGCCGGCTGTCTGCTCGACGTGAAGTAGTGGTGGATAGCCGGTTGTCTGCTCGACGTGAAGTAGTGGTGGATAGCCGGCTGTCTGCTCGACGTGAGGTAGTGGTGCTTAGCCGGCTGTCTGCTCGACGTGAAGTAGTGGTGGATAGCCGGCTGTCTGCTCGACGTGAAGTAGTGGTGGTTGGCCGGCTGTCTGCTCGACATGAAGTAGTGGTGGATAGCCGGCTGTCTGCTCGACGTGAAGTAGTGGTGGATAGCCGGTTGTCTGCTCGACGTGAAGTAGTGGTGGTTGGCCGGCTGTCTGCTCGACGTGAAGTAGTGGTGGATAGCCGGTTGTCTGCTCGACGTGAAGTAGTGGTGGATAGCCGGCTGTCTGCTCGACGTGAAGTAGTGGTGGATAGCCGGTTGTCTGCTCGACGTGAAGTAGTGGTGGTTGGCCGGCTGTCTGCTCGACGTGAAGTAGTGGTGGATAGCCGGTTGTCTGCTCGACGTGAGGTAGTGGTGGTTGGCCGGCTGTCTGCTCGACGTGAAGTAGTGGTGGTTGGCCAGCTGTCTGCTTGACGTGAAGTAGTGGTGGTTGGCCGGCTGTCTGCTTGACGTGAAGTAATGGTGGTTAGCCGGCTGTCTGCTCGATGTTTAGTAATGGTGGTTGGCCGGCTGTCTGCTTGACGTGAAGTAATGGTGGTTAGCCGGCTGTCTGCTCGATGTTTAGTAATGGTGGTTAGCCGGCTGTCTGCTTGACGTGGTCATGGTGGTTGGCCAGCTGTCTGCTCGATGTTTAGTAATGGTGGTTAGCCGGCTGTCTGCTTGACGTGGTCATGGTGGTTGGCCAGCTGTCTGTTCGATGTTTAGTAATGGTGGTTGGCCGGCTGTCTGCTTGATATTTAGTAATGGTGGTTGGCCGGCTGTCTGCTTGATGTTTAGTAATGGTGGTTGGCCGGCTGTCTGCTTGACGTGGTCATGGTGGTTGGCCAGCTGTCTGCTCGATGTTTAGTAATGGTGGTTAGCCGGCTGTCTGCTTGACGTGGTCATGGTGGTTGGCCAGCTGTCTGCTTGACGTGAAGTAATGGTGGTTAGCCGGCTGTCTGCTCGATGTTTAGTAATGGTGGTTAGCCGGCTGTCTGCTTGACGTGGTCATGGTGGTTGGCCAGCTGTCTGCTCGATGTTTAGTAATGGTGGTTAGCCGGCTGTCTGCTTGACGTGGTCATGGTGGTTGGCCAGCTGTCTGCTCGATGTTTAGTAATGGTGGTTGGCCGGCTGTCTGCTTGATATTTAGTAATGGTGGTTGGCCGGCTGTCTGCTTGATGTTTAGTAATGGTGGTTGGCCGGCTGTCTGCTTGACGTGGTCATGGTGGTTGGCCAGCTGTCTGCTCGACGTGAAGTAATGGTGGTTGGCCTGCCATGTGCGTGATTGATCACCTTCCTTCATTACAAGCCTTAATGTGAATAATTATTGAGATGTTATTGTATTTCTTGTTTGAGGGGGGTGAGGGGTGGGGGTTGGGGGGTGGGGGTTGGGGGGTGGGGGTTGGGGGGTGGCGCTTGGGGGGGTGGGGGTTGGGGGGGGGTGGGGCTTGCATGGATATCAATATTACTCTCAAGTACATATAATATTGGTTTGCTCTGATTTTTAATGATAATTGTGATTTCTCCTTCCAGTGTGATTCATATCTTGGGTATTGATGATTACCTCCACATTCACTGAAGATTTTCATCTGTCAGTCTAACCTCTGCACTATTACTAAAGAATGTAGGTCTGTTGTCCTCAGATATTGATGTCATTGTGTTTGTCATCAATAGACAATCTATCTTGTTTATCGTAACAGATGTAAACTCGGAGGGCACTCGGTGGAGCGGAGACCTCCTCAACGCAATGCCGGATCCAGTGGAACCTATCAGGCCCAATAAATATTTGAAATCTCATGATATTTCTTGTTTTTGGCCCCATCTCTCAGTGGTGAAGAATCGCTTGAAAAATTATCGGATCCTGATTAGGATCTTTACCAAAATTGAATCGGTTCTTCCTTGTCACACAACCAATGTTTCTACCAAGTTTCGTCCGAATCCTTCCACAACTTTTTGAGATATCATGCTATATATTGTTTTTGGCCCTCTCTCTCAATGGTGAAGAATCACTGAAACGATTCTAGTATCTGGATCTTCACCAAAATGTACTTCTTTTCTCCTTGTCACACACCGAACCTGTCCACAAAGTTCTGTCTAAATAGGTCCATAATATTTTGAAATATCCTGCTCACAGACAGACAGACAAACGGGTAAAAATATAACCTTTGGTGGTGGAGGTAATAAATAAATGGACAATACATTGGTGATTGTAGGAAAATATATCTGTTCCTACAATCACCATTGCACACTAAGTACACATCAGACTCATTTTTGAACTTCACCACAGCGTTCATCACCGTGTATCTACCAAAGATGGTTCACGGAATTAAACAATTGGGGTCTGAAGGGGGTTGACGGGGGGTTGCCCCCCTTAAAGAGTTATTTGCTTTCTTCTCAGAAACTACACACACAATTCTGATGAAACTTGACCACGAACTTTATCACCCGTGATGTACGTACCAAAGTTTGTTCACGGCATTAAAAAAAGAAATCCATAGGTATTTACTTTCTTCTCCGTTACATATTTTGTGGGTCATCCATGCCGACCAGTGGTTCCCTGGTTATCTTCACCAGGTGAGTGCCCAGGGGTATTGCCCTTTATGTTTACTGGTACTTGTTGCCTTCGAGGCTGCATAACATGAATCGGAATAGCTTCACATTCATTAACCAGAGCAACGAATCGTCAGAATAACGCTCTCCCAGAATGTCTTAGGAAGTAACTTGATCTCCTGAGTTAAAATGGAATCTCAGAATTTGAAAATGAAATTTTAACAATGAAACAAAGGACTAGCATCGATGGCATAGCAACAGAAACAGTCGATCTGGCGAAAATATTTTAAGTTTGTGACCATGTCAGAAGAAGAGACGCCGTCATGGTTTTGGATGAGAGGGGAAGTATTGGAGTTTTCAAATTTGCTGAGATCCGTCTTCTGAATTCTCAAACTCTTTAAAATGTTTGCCTTTGCATATATCATCGGAACCTTATTATGACCCCAGGTGTGATATTCATCAATACACTCCAGAAGCAGCCACTTACTCCAAAGATTTCCTCAAAAGCAATCATCAAATATGTTGGTTTAACTGGACCTATACCCTTCCTTCCTCGTGGCAACGCATTAAAACACACGTTCAAAGTGGATGGAATGGCAAGAAGTCAGTGGCAGACTTATCAAATGTGAGCAGACAGGCACATTTGAATAACTTTATGAATGCATGCTCCCAAATGCCTCGGGCACTGTTTTGCGAAGCGAAAACAGGCTGAGAGATACAAAGTTGACAAGGTTGAAGCACCGAAAGCCGATTCCACCATAGCTGTTCTACAAATGGATTACGCAGAAAATTTCACCTGTGTTGCTCAAGATGAGATCCAATTATCTCACTGGAATCCTGCACAAGCTGCACTATTCACATCTGTAACTTGGTTTGGAGGAAGAGTGTCCCATCGTGTGGTTATCAGTGACTACATGCATCATGAGAAAACATCAGCCGTAGTTTTCGTCGATGGTATATTGTCTGGGATGCCTGAAGGTGTTACTGAAGTTAGAGTCTGGACAGATTACGATTGATCTGAAAGCTAATTCAAAAGCAAGCATGTGATGTCTGCTATCCAGTCTCTGTTAGAAAAAAGAGAGTACCAAGTACAGGTACATTCAAAGTACACCACCCCCATGCCAAATAAATATATAACAAATCCTCCAGCGTGCGATGTTGCCGGGGCACCTTAGGTGCCCGGTGATGCTGCCGTGCATCACGTGGAGACAGATTTTGGAGGGAGTGATGTGCAATAATTCATTGATTGATGAATTGCACAATTAAAATAAATAAATAATGGCAAAATTATTAATTTCTTCATCGATTGGTTAATAGCATACCAAAACCACCACTGCTTCATCCGAATCTCTAACTTTTTGAAAATTAAGTAATTCATTGAAAAATGAATGATTAAATGATTAATTGATTAATAAATCAAAAATACCCTTTATAGCCAAATCACTTGTTCACTGTCATGTCCAAATATCAGCTTCCTTGCTGAAAAGGTGCCTGAGATATTGCCCAGATGAGAAAGAAAATAAATAAGTAATGAATGAATTGATTGATTTATGAAAAAATATAAAATACGGTTTTTGCCAAAGCACATCTTCACTTTTGTCCCAAAATTTCAGCTTCCGAGCTCCAAGGATGGCTGAGGTATCACATGGACAAACAAGAAAACAAACAGTGAAAATTGAGTGCGCCCTTTCGGCGGGCACCTCTGGCATCCCAGCGATGACCTTGTGCAGCGCCTGGAGATGAAAGAGGGAAGGACTGTTCAAAAAGCTTGTTTGGAACTTTTGTGCAACAACCATGGCAAGGGACCAGTAGACTGACTCGGCTCAACCCTAAAGATATTTTCTCTTCTGGATACAAAATCGAGGCTTGTGGAAGAGCGAGAACACAACGGATCAAGACTTTCCTCTCCCAAGACGTGTCTGACTCCCAAGTATCTCTCCCTGGCTACTCCCTCTTACGGTATGACAGACCTCAGCCTCGTCCTGGTGGAGGTGTTGCTCTCTTCATCAAAGACTCTATTCCTCACTCTCCCTGCACTGCTCTCACTCCCCCACACCCCCAGGAATACCTCTGGCTTCGGCTTCCCTCCACTACCACATCATGTTTATATGTGTACTGTACCGTCCACCGAACAGTGATGACTCCATCTACACCTCACTATCCGAAAACATGGACCATCTTCTATCTTCTCATCCAAACTCTCTCTTCCTCTGATGTGGTGATTTCAATTGTCATCACGCCAGTTGGCTAGGTGTGGGTACCTCTCTCACCTGCCATGGCACCTCAGCAAAAGCTTTCTGTGACTCATTGGGACTGACTCAATCGGTTAACTTCCCGACCAAGATCTCAAACAATGGTACTCCATCTCTTCTGGATCTGATTTTGACAAATTTCCCTGACAATATCTGCTGCTCTTCCTTCGCTCCAATTGGTTCTTCTGACGACGTCCTTGTCAAAGTGGACATCTCTCTGGCTGTTATCAGAGAACCACCTCACCGCCGTCGAGTCTGGCATTTCACTCAAGCCGACTGGCAGGGTCTCCGAGCAGCCATCAAACTTACAGACTGGTCTCCTATCACTAGTTTCTCAAACATCAACTCATCCTGGGAATTCTTTCAAAGAAACTTGCTCTCCCTCATGCACAGATTTAACCCCTCTCGTGTTCAGTTGTCTTACCCTTCCTCCCGCCCTTGGTTTACTGAAGCTTGTGGCGAGGCAGTTGTCCTGAAACAACTTGCCTTTGCCTCATGGAAAGCAAACCCAACTGAGGGCAATCTCAGTTCTTTCCACAAAGCTCGGAACAAGTGTGTATCTACCCTCAGGAGAGCCAGAAAACAACATCTTTCTCATCTCAAGTCTGAACTCTCAAACCTCTCTCCCTCCTCAAAATCCTGGTGGCGTTTAATCAAATCTGTTTCTGGTGTATGTTCCCCCTCCATCCCCTCCCTTACCTCAAATGGCCGCACTGCTGATTCCACACGTGATAAAGCTGAATGTCTAAACTCGGTGTTTGCAGCTAAATCTTGTGTCCTAAACCCATCACTATCTCTACCCACTTTACCCAGTCGCACCCAACTGTCCCTGGACTCTGTATCCTTTTCTCCTGACAAGGTGGAGAGCTTGCTTTCAAACCTCGAGTCAGATTCTGCAACCGGTCCAGACGGCATCAGCCCACGTGTCCTCAAAGCCTGCTCTTCTGCTCTTGCTCACCCTCTCTCTGTTCTATTCACCCTCTCATTTGCCCAAGGTCATCTGCCATCTGCTTGGAAATCTGCTAACATCACTGCCCTGCATAAAAAAGGTGCAAAAACAGATCCCTATAACTACAGACCAATCAGCCTTCTCCCAATCATCAGCAAGGTGATGGAATCCATCATCGCTTCAGATATGAAATCCTTCCTCTTCTCCAATGGCTTGATTTCCAATCATCAATTTGGTTTCAGACCAGGTCACTCTACCCTGGATATGCTGCTTCTGCTCTCCCATCAATGGATGGAGGTCCTCAATGCCAGACAGGAAATCCGAGCCGTATCCCTGGACATATCACGCGCTTTTGACACAGTCTGGCACCCTGCACTACTCACCAAACTCTCTTCCCATGGTATTCAAGGCCATCTCCACTCATGGCTCGTAGACTTCCTCTCCTGTCGCAGTCAACGTGTGACCCTAAATGGAGTTCTTTCATCCCCTCTTCCTGTGCAGGCTGGAGTTCCTCAAGGTAGCGTTCTGGGCCCTGTTCTTTTTCTGGTTTTCATCAATGATCTCTCGGACTCTCTGGAAAATCCTCTATTTCTCTTTGCCGATGACTCCACCCTCTGCCGTACCATCTGTCATCCCTCAGACCGGCAAGCAGCAGCTTCTTCGCTCACTGCAGATCTGGATAAAATCACAAACTGGTCCAACACGTGGAACATGTCTTTCAATCCAGACAAATCTCACACTCTCACTATGTCTCTTCGAAAGGACCGTTTACAAAACCCCCCCATCCACTTTCTCAACAATCCTCTGGAAGAAGTCTTTTCTTTCAAGCTTCTAGGTCTCACTATCTGCCATGACCTTTCCTGGGAAAGTCACATTTCCAACCTCGCCTCAAAAGCCAGTCGCCGACTGGGAATCCTCTGTCGTGCTAAGTCCTTCCTCGGCCCTCTTGAGCTCCTGACCACTTACAAAGCTTTTGTCTGTAGCCTGATGGAGTACTGCTCTCCCCTCTGGGCTGGTGCTCCTGCCTCCCACCTTTCTCGGCTTCACGCTGTCAAAACCAGGGCATTTAAGATCATCGGCATCTCCCGCAATGAAGCTGAGTCTTTGGGCCTCTCACTCAATCACCGCAGGTTGGTCGGTGGTCTTTCTGTCTTCTACCGACTCCTCTCCAGCCTTGCCCCCCTGCTCTCTCTGCGATTTGTCCCCACCACATTTCCACAGGGCGCTCAAGGTCCGCCAACAACCCCCTTCTGGTAAAACTACCAAAATCACGAATCACTGCTCACCTTCACTCTTTCATTCCTCTTTTTTCCCGCCTTTGGAATAAACTTCCTCACTCTATTCTTTCCCATTCTTCCCTCCAGGCTTTCAAAACAGCTGTTCACCACCACCTCTTATCTTCCCCCATCCAAATCCTCGATCTTTTCTACCCCTGATAATCCACCCAAGCCCACTTCCTTCATTTCTCCTGCTTTTCTTCCTAAAAGTCCCTGAAATGTCCATCTTCTCTTCGCCATGTTCCCCGTCCCATCCCCATCCCTCTCCCTTCCACAGTTCACCTAATGTGTCTGTTCCCCACTGTTTTGTCCCTTCCACTCCCGCCCCTCTTGTCTCATGCCTCCTTGCTGTGAGTTGTGTGTTTGCTCTCATACGAGCCTCGACCAAGGTATACAAAAAAAAATAATAATAAAAGACTCAACCAAAGAAAAGGAACAGCAGAAAGAGGGGAGAAATGCCAACAGCAGGTCTGAGGGACAAAATAGATGGAGACTGACAAACAAGGGATGTGGGTGAGGATCAGCGGTAGCAGGGGGTGGGTAACGTGGATTCACGAGCAAACTCTCAGGAAGGAAAACTGGAAATTTGGAAGGATGTGGGCTTGGGGGGGGGGGCAGGAGGGGTGTGAACGGGAGTAGAAAATATAGTGGTTTTGGATGGGTAGTGATCTGAGACGGTGGTGAACAGCTGTCTTGAAGACCTGTAGGGAAGCGTGGGATTGAAGAGAATGTCAGAGTCTGTTCCATATGTAGGGAAAAAGGGAGGAATGAATGAGTGGAGGTTAGCAGTGGATAGAGATTGCTGCAGGTTGATTGAAAACTAGGAAATGTATCATCAGCAGTGCTCAACACTTACAAAGCAGCAAGGCAGTCATCAGTGAAAGCTGGTTTGGTCACAGTTGCCTCCTTTGGTGAATGTGTGGCTTTCCTGAACTTGGAACATGTATTCAAAGAAGCACAACAAATCTGGACGCCTTTTACTTTGTTGAACTGGATGGAGCAGGATGTGTCACAAAAATGGACATAGCTCAGTGTGCTACTGCAAGCAGAGGTTCCAGTCATGTTGAAACAGATCAAGGTGAGGGAAGTATTACTAAGGCCAAAAAAAAAAAATGTTGCATTGGTGTAACGGGTCACTGAAAAATAGGGTAGGTCGGTCGGGATCTTTTTTTTTTTTTATTTTTTCCTAATAAATCCCTCCCAAAATCTCCTCCGGCTCGAGTACCACCCTTTTTGTCGGCGGGTTCTGTCCGAAACACTTCCGGGTTTTTGCGATCGCGATCGCAATCAACAAGATACTTGAAAACGATAGCAAAACAACAAAAATAGCAATAAAATAGGGTCGGCAAAATTTTTCGATAGCAAAAAAACAAAAAAAAAACGTAGGGTCGGCGGAATTTTTAGGGTCGGGCGGGTTACGCCAATGCAACATTTTTTTTTTTTTTGGCCTAAATGTCATGCTCGTCGCATCATTTTAAGCGAAGCAAATAAAATTTTAATTGTATTTTTCAATCTCAAACATTTACCTCATGAAATTATCTATTTTTTGGAATTCTATCTTCATCACTTATGTCCAAAAAATAAATTGATGCAATAACAGGCTACTGATCTGAAATTTTCTCCAGGAGTGACAAATGCCAAGTTGTAGCTGGAACAAGTCTTGGCCTTTGTGAATTTTTTTGCTTCTTTATGATGAGGTATTCGTTTATCAGTTTGTTTGTTTTTAATGATGGTAGTCTCTGCTGTTAGCAGAGATGGTACACCTTTTCGAGATGGTACACCGGTGTGTACCCCGGTCAGAATAGGTACACCGTATCCCTGCATGTCGTAAAAGGCGACTAAAAGGGTTGGCATCAGGAAGGGCATCCGGCCATAAAAACATCGCCTCAATAGGAAACCATGATGAGTACAAGTCTCTCCTGAGACTGACAAGATGGTCGATACGCTATATGTATGCACACTTCCCTCTAAAGTCTAAGCCATCTAACCTGGGTTTTAAATCCTGAACCAGCTAAAAACTTGTCGTCCCGGTGTTTCACAGGCAGGTTGATTCATCATCAATGTGTGTGCTGCCCCTCGGATGGACGTTGAACGAGCGTCCTGTCTGCCGACATTAGTTGGTGGACATTAAATGATCCCATGGTGTCCTTCGTGAAGAGTAGCCAAGATATCGCCGGCATCCTGAATGAATTCTAAATCCCTGCTCTAACTACTGTTGGTAGAGGGATGGCAAACTGCCAAGAAACTGCTTTTACAGCACCGAGGTTCCGTATCAGAGTACGATACATCGGATCGAGAGTCTCTCTTGAAAGTCCAGTGCCGAAAGAAAGTCTACACCCCCTTTCAAAATTTTCACCTTTTGTTGCTTTGTAGCCTGAAATTAAATAAGACTTTTTCACCTTTACTTCCACATCGTAACCCACAACTTCCAAGTGAAAAACAAATTCTACAAATTTCAGAAAATTCATTAAAAATACAAAACTAGAATATCTTGGTTGGATAAGTGTCCACCCCCCCCCCCCCTGTGTTAATACTTGATGGAAGCACCTTTGACAACAATTACAGCTGTGAGGCTGTTGGGATAGGTCTCTACCAACTTTGCACACCTTGATTGGGCAAAATTTTCCCATTCTTCTGAACAAAACTGTTCAAGCTCAGTTGAGCTGCATGCGGTGTGTTGATGGACAGCAATCTTCAAGTCATGCCACAGATTTTCGATTGGATTTAGGTCGGGGCTCTGACTGGGCCACTCAAGAATATTTATCTTTTTGTTCCTTAGCCACCCCAGTGTAGCTTTGGCTCTGTGCTTCGGGTGGTTGTCATGCTGAAAGGTTAATTTCCGTCCCAATTTCAGCTTTCTTGCAGAGGGCAGCAGGTTTTCCCCTGGGTTTTTCTTTATTTTTCCCATCCGTTTTCCCTTCTATCCTGACCCTAACACGAATATATCCCATTAAACAACAGTGAGGAAATCTAACTGAACACAGACTTATCGATCTAACTGAACTAAGGAACCTTTATGGTGTTCTGTGAATTTCCACAGCCGTAACAATATTCTAGTTTTGTATTTTTTTAAAATAATTTTTGAAATCTGGAGAATTTGTTTTTCACTTGGAAGTTGTGGGTTACGATGTGTAAATATAGGTGGAAAAAGTGAGCCTGGTGTTGGCTCAGTGGTTAGGGTGGCGGCTTGGGATCCTAGGGTCCTGAGTTCAAGCCCCGTCGGCCGCTGAATTAATACACCAGGGGGTTGACTCAGCCTGTCATCCTTCCGAGGTCAGCGAAATGAGTACCAGTTCCAGTGTGTGTACTGGTAGAGGGGCACTGCATCAGCGACACAGTCGCGCTTCAAGAAATTATAGCTACCCCGGCAGCTAAGCTGCCATACGACCACGACCAGGTGGGAAAAGTCTGATTTACAGGTCCCCTGACATGCCAAAGTACATAAATTTCATTACCTTCGCATTCTGCGAAAGGTTATGTTTTGGTCGGCGTGTATTTATTTATTTATTTATTTATTTATTTGTAATCTTGTGATTCGTATAACTCAAAAAGTATTAAACCGAATTGCATGAAATTTGGTGGGATGATTGGTTATTAGCCAGGAAGCATTTGATTAGATTTTGGGATCGTTCGGGTCAAAGGTCAAGGTCAAGGTCACGAAAAGGTCAAAATCGTCTTTTTCGATAACACGGTCAATTTTTATTCAATTTGCATGCAACTAACGCCAAAATGTTCAGAATTCAACGCCTCATCTTGTGATATGCAATATGACACAATGACGCCCATACTCTTGTTACCGATTAGGGGTCAAAGGTCAGGGGGGTCACGACCTTGAAAAATATGCGGTTTTTGTCATAACGCGGTCAATTCTTGTCCGCTTTACATGAACCCAGCACCAAAATGTTCAGAATTTAATGCCCAATCTTGTGACACAATGACGTCATAACACATGTCACCGGTTGGGGTAAAATGTCGGGGAGGGGGTCACGCCCTTGAAAAATATGCGGTTTTCGGCATAACTCAGTCAATTCTTATTCGATTTGCATGAAACCAGCATCAAACCAGTTCCCCACACTCATAACAAGAACAAAAAAAGTAGTGGCGGCGAAGGTATGTGCTCTATGAGTGCCCGTTCTAGTTTATTTATGTCCTAGAGGAGTTTTTCATCGTGAGTTCAAATCTGACAATATTTTTTTCACAATGCTCATTCTGTAAAATGTAACATTAAAAAAACAAACGTCTTCGGGAACGCCCCTAAAAATTCTCCTGAAAGGGGCGTAACCCACATGACATCAACTACAGGATGACAAAGGCTGCACGTAAATTACTCGGGTTGGTGGTCTACATGATTCTATTGGCTTTCTGTGTGTTTCTACATTCTATTGGTCGACTCAATCGCTTCGTTCATTTCTGCTTTTAAATAAATCGAACATTTTTGGTTTTGAATAATGGATGACATGGACTTTGATTTGTCTGGTAACGACAGTGAGTGTGAGATAAATGAAGGATTTTGGTCTGAATCACATGGAGAATTGTCGGATAACGTCGTCGCGGGAGGTGAAGTTCAGGCAGCTGGAAATGAAATACGGCCTTAGCAGTTCGAGCCTGAAGCAGGACAAGCAGAGGAAAATGGCGATGAAATGAAATGGACATCGAAGGAAGAGTCGGAAATAACAACTGGTTAGACTAAATCCTATTCGTAATTCCATAATGTAAATTTGACTTGCATACTGCTCGATATCAGAAATATTTTAGTGAGGTGACGTGAACAGCGCAGCGGACATGTTTCTTCGCGGCGAATTAATCACAAACAAGGCCGGCGCGTGTCATCGGCCGTGTCTCTCCGCGCATAAAACGAAGCAACCTCGCTGTCCGGATACGATGAAAACTTTTGTGTGCAGAACACACCTTGTGACACAATTGTCTCGAGTAGTCTGATAAATCTGACGTTCTGTTGCATTTTTATTTATTTTATTCCTACTGTCGTCATGTAGCGCCAGTAGAAAACAATGAAAACGAGAGGGGGAGCACTCGGTCGAGTGCAAAACCTCCGCCGCCAATACTGCTTGGTCACTCAAGTGAACCTGATATCCTATTCATTCAATTTGACGTCAACAGTGCTTACAGAGTTATAGTTTGCAACTTTCCCTTTTACTTTTAACTTTTACATACTCAATTCATTCATCACAACTAGATTCCTTGAGACAGAAATTGATTTTACGTGGGTATATCCACCTGAAGTTCCAAAGTCAGCCGCAATTCTAATTTTGGCATGTTTTTGTTGGAAATCACTTAAAACATGTAGAAATGCAAAAAAAAAAATTCAAATATTTTTTCAAAATGGCCGCCATAGCGGCCATATTGGATTTTGGACCAAGTCCAAAATCTAATGGCATGATCCTTGGACCATACCTAATCCCCCCACCAAGTTTCGGCGAAATCCGTCGAGGAGTTTTTCCGTAATACTGTTCACAAACAAACAAACAAACAAACAAGCAAACAGAAAGGGGTGAAAACAGTAACCTCCGATCTTCGATGGCAGAGGTTAAAAAAAAAGACAATAATAAAATAAAGCTACAGCACGTCAGATTTCTCGGCCTAGTCGGATGGACGACGTATTTATCGGACTAGTCTAGATTCTAGAGATCTCGAGTTGACAAGTGACTTGCATTAGCATGCACACAATGTATAAGTCAATGCGTAAGAGTCCCGAGGATATGAGGCCGTGTCATAGGACAGATAAATTTGTCTTTCATAGTTGTGCAAACATTTTTTTCCCTTTTCTTTTATTACAGCATTTTGGCTGGTGGTGGTGGTGGTGGTGGTTGTATGGCAGCTAAGCTGCCGGGGTAGCTATCATTTCTTGAAGCGTGACTGTGTCGCTGATGCAGTGCCCCTCTACCAGTACACACACTGGAACTGGTACTAATTTCGCCGACCTCGGAAGGATGACAGGCTGAGTCAACCCCCTGGTGTGTATTAATTCAGCGGCCGACAGGGCTTGAACTCAGGACCCTAGGATCCCAAGCCGCCACCCTAACCACTGAGCCAACACCAGGCAAGCATTTTGGCTAAATATTAATGAATAGCATGCCAATGGAAGCAGTACCTTCACTTTAGATGTCCATATTCTCCGACGATTATCATCTTTCGGGAATACATGAAGGCTTACACCGTCTTTGCTTGTATTGCTGCATCCTGCTACGATACATCTTGCAGGCATTTTCGAAAGTACGGCTAAAACTATTTAAAACTTTCGCGAAACAATCACTGGAATTAAGACGATCACAGAGATTGCACTAACGTGCAAAATGCATTTGTACGTACTTTATAAGGCGCGCGACATCTCGACTCGAGTCAATCCACTCTGTGTGAGTTACTGTATGTGACGTCACGCAGAGATTCGCTGAAGTCCATTTTTTAGGGGCGGGGCATAGCAAGTTGTGAATAGCTCCAGAAATGATTGAAATATTGCTCTAATTATCCCATTTTTTATTTAAAAAAAAAAACATGGGTGATTTCTTCACTAGGAAGGTCAAGTTAATATATAAATAACAAGTTTATTTTGCATGTCAGGGGACCTTTAATGTAATTTAATTCCAGACTATAAGGCAACAAAAGGTGAAAATTTTGAAAGGTGGTGTAGACTTTCTTCAGGTACTGAATATCAAGAATGAAATAATTTTCTTGAAATAATTGGATAGCAAATATTTTGAAATGAAAAATTGATCAGGCATGTCACACGGATCAACATTCAATGGCCCGATAGATCAATGGATCGGATTACTGTATTCGTGACTCGTAATTTTTGTGGTGTTAAGTCGAAATTGTTTTGCTATTTTAAATTTTTTGTTTTCATTGTGAGTTTCAATTTGATTAGTTTGTTTAGCTCCTTCAACATCAACTGATGTGCCACATATTGTAGGATTACAATGTTCTCAACCTGCTGGGAAAAGGTGCCTTCGCCTGCGTCTACAGAGCAAAATCTCTCGCCACGGGGATTGATGTCGCCATGAAAATGGTACGTTACCTCGTCTTTTGCTTCATGCCGTGTGTTGATTTTTTTCCATGTGATCTTGCCAGGCTGCTGTTGGAAATTGTATCGGTGTAAACTTAAAACATTGCAACTTGTTCTGCTATGTTTGAACCATTTCCATGAAGGTGTTGATGACTACAAAAAGACGAGCAACTTGCAATACCTGAACTCTAAAGTACAATATCTGTTTGCTTTGTGGTTTCTAATAATCTATTTATTAATGTAATAATTTATTAATAAAAATAATTTATTTGTACAATATTTGCTCAGAGGTTAAATGGAATTGACTATTTTATGAGGAATGTTTATGTTTGTTGAAATTTATTTTACACTTTTGGTTGTTCTAGCTCTCACTAGCTCTGCAAGATGAGTTTGTATCTTGTTTGTTGAAATGTTTTGGGTTTTTGGAGTGATATATTTCTGTGGTATACCGATCGTTCTTTTCGCAGGTGGTTACAAATCTGATTGGCATTTTGCATTGAAGAGTTTCTTTAAATATTCAGCTGTCTTCAAAGATATTTTTATCCCCACACCTTTTGAAAAAAAACATGGGGTGGGATATTGTAATCTGCTCCGTCCGTTTGTCTGTCTGTCTGTCACGCTATCTCCTAAACGGGGAATTTACCAAACTTGCAAGTTATGATCAGCACATAGCAAGAATGTGCAAGAGCAGTATTATTTTTGGCTCCGCCCGCTGGTGCCTGGACGGGGAAAAACGTGAAATACAAAAAAAATGCAATTACACATGTTTTTAAACCTTTAAAAAAAAAAAATGAAACTATATATGCAATTAACACTGGGGGACTCATGAACTATGTAATGATTTTTTGGGGGGGATTTGATCCTCCAATTCTTCACCACATGGCACAAAGGTACAAGAGTAGTATCATTTATTTTGGTCACTTAGACTCACAGGAGTCAGAATATTTTTTGAAACTCAAAACTTGACATTGGGTCATTGCTGATGGAACTTTGTGCCATCTTTTAACTTTGCTTTAGGTGGGACGCTCGGGGATTTGTGATGACGCGCCTTCGACTTTGCTCGAGTTTCATGTGTAAAAACGCTGCTCAATTTTCTTGACTTTACTTGACCAACCTATTTAGTTCACTGCAGGACGAAGGCCTCCCTCAACATCGGCCACTCTGTTCTATTCAATCTCATTTATAGGCAGTACGCTCCAGTAAAATAATAATATATTTCCATTGCTGTGTGATACTCCTGGACATAAGCCAGTCCAGTGATCATCTTTTCTTATGAAAGTCAATCGTTGTGTGTGTGTGTGTGTGTGTGTGTGTGTGTGTGTGTGTGTGTGTGTGTGTGTGTGTGTGTGTGTGTGTGTGTGTGTGTGTGTGTGTGTGTGTGTGTGTGTGTGTGTATCTTCTTCTTTCGGCTGCTCCCATTAGGGGTCGCCACAGCGGATCATCCATGTGATCCGCATGGTGATTTGGCACATGTTTTACGCCGGATGCCCTTCCTGACGCAACCCTGGTCGCCTCTTACGACACAGGGATATGGTACACCTATTTTAACCGGGGTATACACCGGCCCAGTACACTGGTACTCATTTCGCCGACCTCGGAAGGATGACAGGCTGAGTCAACCCCCTGGTGTATTAATTCAGTGGCCCAACGGGGCTTGAACTCAGAACCTTTTGGATCCCAAGCCACTGCCCTAACCACTGCGCCAACACCAGGCTCAACATATGTATGTATGTATATATATATATATATATATATATATATATATATATATATATATATATATATATATATATATATATATATATATATATATATATATATATATATATATATATATATATATATATATATATATATATACGCACGCACGCACGCACGCACGCACACACACATACACACATACACACAGTAGACTAGGCGTAAGTTGGCAGCGTGTAACTCGTCACTTCGCCAAAGTCGGCAGCGTCAAAAAGTCCCGAATTTATCTCATGTTAAGTCCCTATGAATAAAGGGTCATCCCTCTGTAAGTCGTCACTTCGTCTAAGTCGTCAGATGTTGTCCATTCCCACGTAATGGAAACTCAAGTAAATTACCACTCCTAACTCGTCACACGGAACTGCTGCCTCGTGAGAATCCCGATTTCATGTAATCGTGATGCTCGCTCATTGGTTTACACCGCCAGTGATTGGCTATTTATAACTGCGTACACACGTTGATCGCACTGCAGGCAGGACAATGGCGACGAAGCATAAGCTTACAACTAAAACTTACCAAGAAAAATACGACATTATCCAGTTTTGCGAGGCAAACCCACTGATGAAGAAAACAGCCATAGCTGAGAAGTTGGACATCAAACGGCAGACATTGAACGATATCTTGAAGAATAAGGGCACGATGTTTGGACAAGTGGAGAAGATCGCGAGGCCGGTGGTAAGTGTGAAATGTGTGTCCTTTGAAGATGCCGATGACGCGCTCATCATCTGGTTTCGGCAAATGTCGGCTCAGCCAAATATTTAGTTGAACGGTGAAATGTTGCTGCTGAAGGCACGTAAATTCGCTGCGGACCTCGGGCTTGATGATGCCGAGACCTTGCCGATGCACTGGATAGACAGATTCAAAGTGAGGTGGGAATCGGCAAGGTCAAGAAGTGCGGCGAATCAGGCAGCGTGGATTCGGCAGTGGTGCACGACTGGAAGGATGGCAAATTGAAAGACATCTTGGAAAGGTATCAGCCTCGGGACGTGTACAATGCCGATGAGACTGGGCTTTTCTGGCAGATGCTGCCAGAAAAGTCTCTGGGGTTCGTTGGTCAATCCCATCATGGTGATAAGCAGGCGAAGTTGTTGTCTTACAGTTGTTCATTATCTTTACTTTTGATAAACTGATTCATGAATTCCATCTTTGCTTGATCACTTTCCAACTCACCAATGAACCCCCACCTATGCCCCGAGGATTGTGTTTTCCTTTTGGTACAATAGCCGGCTCTCACACATACGTGTCCAGGCCACGCGCGACTTCATCCTTCACCCCACAGTCATCATGAATGTTCGCATACCTAGTCTACTGTGTATATATATATATATATATATATATATATATATATATATATATATATATATATATATATATATATATATATATATATATATATATATATATATATATATATATATATATATATATGTGTCTCAGGCAAATGTCGTGTACATATTCTACTTCTCGTGGTGTCTGATGGGATTTTGCAACCGTATCACAGGGCTTCGTATTGGAGTACATTTTTAAGAGTAAAAACGATAAGGAAAAGGAGGTTGAAATTGTGTACATGTCCTCAAATGGAACTGGTTAACAGTTGGTGTCATCGGACCACGTTTTGATGCATTGATGCATTAACGCATTAACGTATGCACCGATGGAAACTCGAGAACGTGGTGAAGGAGGGTTAAAATACGTGTTCACTGCTTCAGTGTGATTTGTGATAGATTATTACATGGTACGGTGCAAATGCCCCAAGTTAGTGCACAGGAGACATCTCACCTGCCTGTCCATGAGTGACCTTTCATGTTGTACATTTTTACTGTGCACAGAGATGTTCCATTGATTTCCATTGATTCAAAGTGTTCGACGTGCTTTCATTGGGTTGTTACAAAAGGAAATTGGTCACCTGTTGCTTTTCACAGGGTGTGTATGAGGAAATTGAATCTATGCACTTGTTTAGCTCGTTTGCTTTCATTTATTGTTATTATTGAGGTAAAGGAGGAGCTTGGTTTGAATTTCATGAATGTACTAATCTACTGCAAGGGGAAAAAAAGTTGGGGGGGGCGGAGGAATGGAGATGGGAGGAGTGGCACAGACGGCAAACTGGCATTATGTTGTTGGTTTCCCACCGTTGGTCCAGAACAGCTTTGCATGTCTGCATTATGATTGGTTGGTTTGTTCAATCATCATACCTCTATGTGTACCCAGTTGTGTGTGTTGCCCCAGGTTTATTCCAGATTATGTCGTTGTTATGCCAGATATGTTGGAGTTCTACCACTTTGCAAATTTCAGCTATTTTATCTTAAAATGAGTTTTTCTTTACATGTGTTATGTTACCAAAAGTATTGGAACATCACACGCAAACATTGTGTATATATGTGTGTATGTATATATGTATGTATATATGTATGTAT
The DNA here is from genome assembly GCF_056783735.1 of Eptatretus burgeri. Lineage (NCBI taxonomy): Eukaryota > Metazoa > Chordata > Myxini > Myxiniformes > Myxinidae > Eptatretus > Eptatretus burgeri. The sequence continues at coordinate 69,697,308 of NC_140966.1, forward strand.
ATATATATATATATATATATATATATATATATATATATATATATATATATATATATCCTTCCAACCAACAAGTTTGCATTTGTGCCTTGCAATGAAGGTGCTCATTTGGTGTAACAGAAAATGTTGGTCGTTTAAAACGTTGAAATTCCACGTTCGCCTCACCTGGTTTCAATTACAAAATAATGTAATTTAAGTTCAAGTCACATTTGCTTGAATCTTCATTGTAATTATGTCAGATTTGTTTATCGCACCCAGATTTTTATTATAACTAGCATAGCGAGCCGGTGAAATGCCAATTTGTTAAATGGTGAATGTGATTTATTTGTTGTAACGTACATTTTTGATTGAATTTTTACATTTTTAATTGAATGTAATTATTTTTTATAACGACCCAGGTTTTTGATGTTGACATGTAACTGACCCTGTTTTGCTTCATAGTCAGGATGGAAGTTATTGTTTATTATTATCCCCCGCCAACCAACGAAGTTGGCGGGGGACATAGAAATGGGTTCCGTCCGTCCGTCCGTCCATCACATTTCGTTTCCGGAGCTTAACTACAAATCCCCTCAAGATATATTTACGAAATTTGGTACACATATCAAGCAAGTGGTGAACTGGTGCCTTTTGATATTTTCTAATTGAGAGGTCACATGGTTTGGCAGCCATGTTGGATTCAAGAAAAATATTAAATAATGTTTTCTCTGGAATCACATAACCTAATGAAGCAAAAATTTGCAACTATCATCTTCCATCATGTCTGCATACATGGTAAAAATTATGACATCACAAGTCACATGGTTTGGCAGCCATCTTGGATAGAAAAACGCACCTCATCCGATTAACATGAAACTTCACACACGTATTCCACTGGTTTATGTTGTGATGAGATCAATGTTGATATGTGTGTGGCTTTTGGAAGATAAAATTATTGATGATGGCTGTGATGTCTGATTGGTGTGTCAATTTTGAAGGTGAGATTGTTTTCATTGTGGTGGTGCTGCTTGGAGAACTATATTTAATGGAAAAGTGTAATGTGGACCGTCACAGTAACGGATGCCATGGAATCCTGCTACACCAGTGACTCGTTTTTAAGGAGCGGCGTCGTGCTCGTATGCCTTCACGCTTGTCATTCTCTGTGTTGGAGTGTTATTGATCACGCACATGGGAATGTATTTGTGAAACTATAATTCCTGTGTTTAGAAAAAACTTGTTAAAACCAGAACGGCACTCGGTAGAGCACATACCTCTGCCAAGCCTAACAGTTTAATTTTTTTTTTAATCCCACTGAGGGGCTGGATCTGGATCTGGACGTCAACCAAAATCGAATCTGATTGTTGTTGTCTCCTAACCAACTCATCCACCTAGTTTTGTCATAACTTGTCTACAACTTTTTGACACGACCCAACCTGTCCAACAAGTTTCGTCCGAATCGGTCCGTAACTTTTTGAGATATGTTTCAGCCATATGATTCGATGGTGAAGAATTACTTTGAATAATTTTGTGTCTGGATTTGGATCTTCACCAAAAATTGAATCCATTCTTTCTTATTGCACACCCTTGTCACACATTATTTCTTGTCACAGCAAATTCACCCAACCTGTCCACTAAATTTCGTCAAAATCCGTCCAACTTTTTGAGACACCCTGCTTACACACACCCGTACGGGTGAAAACAACCTCCGTGCACCTTTGGTGGAATCATGTCTCATGGTCATGCTCACAACTGAAAGCTCATGAAAATTGATTCAGAAACCTCCCATTTTCCACTTTTACATGTTCGAGCAGTCAGCTATGGTGAAGCGGTGACTATGTGGGCTATTTAGGTGTATCGTACAGTTCACTTGAGCAAATGCAATCACTCTCACAAAAACATTTGGGAGATAATTTACAGCTCTCACAGATTTTGAAGACACGAGTCTCAGTTGCACGTGATAAAGCGACATATGCTTGTCCATGGGAAAACAGGTGTTTCCAGGTGAAGGGCGACTCTTTGTAGTCTTAGTGCTTTGGCTTTATTTATCGTCATTAGAAACACAGCAGCATGTGAGGGAGGGGGGGGTTAGTGGGGGAGGTGGGACAAATATATTTTGTGCCATGGCTAATATCTATCTGCAGCAGGGTTAGTAAACCACTTGCACTGTGACATGGGTACAGGTGAAAAACCATAAGCCATCTTCACCACCATGCTGAGTTGAAGTTCCTTCAAAGGGAGGTCCTCGATTTTGATTGTGAACTGTGGTGTATGTCCATGCGTTTGTCTCCCGTTTAACGTGGCCTCCTCCTGCACAAATGACCGGAGAACAGACATGAACTAGAAGGGCATTCAGTGGAGCGCATACCTCTGCCACACAATGCCTGATCCAGTAGAACATATCTGGCCCAATACATTTTTGAAATATCATGCAATGCATCATTTTTGGCTTCATCTCTCAATGGTAAAGAATCACTTCAAAAATTAATGAATCCTCGTATCCGAATCTGGATTCAGATCTTCATCAAATCAATTTGTCCTTGTCACACACCCAACCTGCCCACCAAATTCCATCCGAATCCATCTACAACTTTTTGAGCTATCCTGCACACAGACAGACAGACTGGTGAAAACATCACCTCCTTCCACCTTCAGTGGCAGAGGTAATAATGTTTACGCAGGATAATTTTTAAAGTGCTTGAAATAATTTAAGTTGATAGATTAACTTAAACTTTTCCCATCACTGGGGATCACACAGGTACTTTTTCTAGTAGTAAATATTTTGCTGCGCAAAACTCTCGCTGAGGTAGCAAAATGTTGTGGAGCAGAATCACTCTTTAGTTAAATAAATAAATAAAATTTAAGAAGAAAAGATGGAAAGTTGGGTTCCCAATCATCAAAGTAAGCTCAGTCATAATGTTTACATATACGAGTATGACAAACTTGTGTGGTATTTATGTCAAGACTTCATGTGATGTGTGCTTCATGCGTCATGTTACTCGCTCAGCTCACTGTTAAGGATCTGGATTTCGTCTTTATATCTTCTTTTTTTTCCAGAATTGAAAGTTGTTATTGTTAATGCTGACCTTCCTCATGGTGAAAATTATTTTGTCAAATGTTTTATTATTTATAGATGCGTTTCAATTAATATGTGCTAACATTTGTGATAATTGTGCTTTTGTGAGAAATGCCATTTCTTTGTTTGCACCATTCATTGCCTCAGCTACAGTTGGTAACTAATACATGAGGGGGAAAAAAACCTGTGCCTGGTGATTGTTGTGTCAGGTACAGTTATTTGTTGGTGGTTTATATTCCCGACTCGCAAAAGTACCCGGCATTGCCAGGCAATGCCAGGTCCCTCCTCCTACCTCTTTCTTTCTACCCCAGCCCCCTTCTTCTCTCCCCCCCTTCTTCTCTCCCCCCCTTCTTCTCTCCCCCCCTTCTTCTCTCCCCCTTTCTTCTCCCCCCCTCCCACCTTCATATAAATGAAAAAAAACAGACCCACTCATAACTCTCACCTGTGAATAGAGGGAATAACCAATTAGCTCTCACCTAATCGATTAAACCTAGGTGGCTAGGATTATATAAATAAATCGACTCCTCCCATGCTCTTCTTGCCGAAGAAATGGAATAAAGCAACCATGAAAGGCTACCAAGGTAAGCCCTTTGCTGTTTCCAACCCTTCCCAGAGTTCCTCCACAGCTATAATGACATTCAGAAATAGTACATATATGAGAATCCCAATGTCAGTATCCGATCAGTATGAAAATGTTTTGAGGGCCATCTGGGGCTAAATTGTATGGGGGGGGGGGGAATTGATGTCTTCATCGTTCACCTGGTTTGGCAGCCATTTTTTTCCTTCTTTTTTTTTTACATAAATACCTTCAAAAATATTCTCAAATGGCTGAACACACCGAAGCAAAAACTTACAGGTATGATCGACTATCCATGAGGAACAAAAAGTTCACCACCTATGATGTCATGAGTTTCTATTGACATGGTTTGGTAGCTCTTCTTTTTTTTTTTCAAGAATAATCCTTTAAAAATCTTCTTCTCCAGAACAACTCGAGAGTTCGAGGGGAAACTTCACTCACATGTTCCCCAAGCTTTGGAAATACCACGATGTTCACGAATAATTAATAGGTCACATGGTCTGGAAGTCATGTTGAATTGAACGAAAACCATTTAAAAAAATCCTTCTCTTGAACCGCTTCATGAATCGACATTAAGCTTGACAATTATGATCTAGTAGTCATGGGGAATATATGTTTTAAATTTCAACCTGAATGGAAGCATGCATGGTCTGGCAGCCAGGATTATTCAATATTTTTAATTTGGGTTCGGGGATTTAAATCGAACTTGTACAAGTATCAAGTATGTATATCCATCTATCCACTGGGACCCTACTCTGTGCAGAGCATTGGTGCTGCCTAAGCAGTTTCCTTGGCTATTGGACACAAACCTGGATGGGTCGCCACTCCGACACAGTATACCAGCAAGCTGGCACTCATTTTGCTGACCTCGGAAGGATGACAGGCAGAGTCAACCCCACCTGGTATTAATTCAACAGCCAAGGGGGATCCCAAGCCTACCACCCTAACCATTAAGCCAACACCAGGCATACCCCATAATCTAATCAGTTAATCTTTATATAATTATACATACTTGTACAAACTTTGACTTTGATCCCTTCAGCCGTTCATATATATATATATATATATATATATATATATATATATATATATATATATATATATATATATATATATATATATATATTAGGGTGGTCCAAAAAAATGAAAGTTCGAATTTCTTGCAGGCATGTTTGCTAAATTGTTCCTGACGTTGAAAAACGTAAAGAAACAAAAAATTGGCAGATTTGGAGGTGGTTTCGGGGTCCATCAAAGTATCTCAACGGATTCATTATAATGTCACAATACTTATAGGAAAAATGAAAGGAAAGAGCATAAAATGTTCTCAGTGGGCAGTGGGCAACTGGCGGTCGGTGAATTTCTCCAATAGTTGATCCAAGAGGAACAGTTCCGTGCTTTTCCGTGTAGAACACGCCATACTCACTCACTCTGGGAATCAAAAAGAAGAAGAAAAAAATTAGAGATAAAAGAGTACTTTTAACAGCGAACCGAAAGCTCAACTGACGTCTCCCTCTCTCCCACTGACGTCTTCTTCTCTCCCATCGGATGTAGCAACCCCCACCGGATGTAGCAACTTCCTTCCTCTTGATGGACCCCTAAATATTTTTGGAACTGTGGCAAATTTGGCCAGGAGTATTTTCTCGTCAGGTAGAACAAAATAATCAACATGCCCCAAGAATATTCAAATTTTGAATTTTTACCTTCGCATTCTGCGAAAGGTTGTTTTGGTCGGCGTGTATTTATTTATTTATTTATTTATTTATTTGTAATCTTGTGATTCGTATAACTCAAAAAGTATTAAACCGAATTGCATGAAATTTGGTGGGATGATTGGTTATTAGCCAGGAAGCATTTGATTAGATTTTGGGATCGTTCGGGTCAAAGGTCAAGGTCAAGGTCACGAAAAGGTCAAAATCGTCTTTTTACGATAACACGGTCAATTTTTATTCAATTTGCATGAAACTAACGCCAAAATGTTCAGAATTCAACGCCTCATCTTGTGATATGCAATATGACACAATGACGCCCATACTCTTGTTACCGGTTAGGGGTCAAAGGTCAGGGGGGGTCACGACCTTGAAAAATATGCGGTTTTTGTCATAACGCAGTCAATTCTTGTCCGCTTTACATGAACCCAGCACCAAAATGTTCAGAATTTAATGCCCAATCTTGTGACACAATGACGTCATAACACATGCCACCGGTTGGGGTAAAATGTTGGGGGGGGGTCACGCCCTTGAAAAATATGCGGTTTTCGGCATAACTCAGTCAATTCTTATTCGATTTGCATGAAACCAGCATCAAACGAGATTACCTTCTCTTGTTGAAATGTTGTATTCACCGAGCTTGCGAGTGAAGACTCGCCAAAACGACGTGAGTTGATTGTTGTTTAGTCCGTAGCCCCCGATATGTGTCATATCGGGGGAGTTATATAAAGTTATATACATTATTGATATGTGGTTTGTGTCATAAGACCATTCATATGAAACCAGTTCCCCACACTCATACCAAGAACAAAAAAAGTAGTGGCGGCGAAGGTATACGCTCTATGAGTGCCCGTTCTAGTTCCCTTATGATTTTGGACCACCCTAATATATATATATATATATATATATATATATATATATATATATATATATATATATATATATATATATATATATATATATATATATACACACACATATCACATTCTAACCACACACTCACTGGCTGATATTAATGTTCGGTACCTTCCGGGTGGCGTAGAAAGCTGAAATTTTATGTGCTGATGGAAATCAAAGCATATACACTCAGAAAAATCACATAGCCGTCGGATGTATGTATATATGTATGTATGTATGTATGTATGTTTGTCCCCTTGCTTGATGAAGGAAATTGAGGGGGGTGGGGGGTGATAGATATTGTTATCGGCTCCATCCGTCTGTCTGTCCATCATGCTATCTCCTAAATGCTTGTGCCAAAATTCACCAATCTTGGTAGTTATATAATCACCACATGGCACAACAAAGCTGCAAAATCATTTTTGGCCCTGCACCCTGGGGTGGGATCACAAAGTCAAATAACAAAAAATGCATTGACGGGCACATTTTAAAGCTGTTGAAATGAAACTTTGTATGTGCAATCAACGTTGGGGACACGTGAAATGAAATATGTAACAAATGTTTGGATTTGATCTCCGGTTTGTGCTCCAGAAAGTGGGGACTTGGAGTCATAGGGGTCAAAATGGAAATAATTATTTTCACAAAATTTGATATTGGCCATTCCTGGTGGAATTTTTTGTCATCTTTCAACTTTCCTTTCAGTGGGAAGCGTGGGAATTTGCGATGGCCCCCATCTTCACTCTTGTTTTAACTCTTAATTGATTGTCCAATCCTTTTTTCCTTTATTCTGTTTCTCTGCCTGTTTCTCCTTGCGTGTGCTTCTTTAGATTGATATTTGTTTGAATTTGAATTTTCCCTTTTCACTATTTTACCTTTTTCTATAATTTATTTATTTTTTAATATTCAAGCTTATTTCATTTTTGATATTGTGTTGTTTTGGGAAAACCGTTTTAATGTTGTTTTGATTATATAACTCCAATATAAATGTTGTTTCACTCTAACAATTTTTATTGCAAGCTTTTATTTTATGATGAATATTTTGTTTTTTCTTTTATGATTTCATTCATCTGTAATTTGTCATTCTGTCACAACAAGTGGAATTGAATAAACCATTTTTGAATTTGAATTTTCTCCTCTTCCCATTCCCCTTCACTTTTTTTTCTCTGCCCCACACCATTCTCCCCTTTGTGAATATTGTATGTCTAAATCCGTCACCCACTGAGTTATCATTAAATAATTTTGTTTCGTGAAGCTAATTTGCAGTGCTCTTTCATGTTAGCAGTGTAACTGAATACAGAGTTTTCTGGGAAGCCAGTGTAACACTTAACCTGCAACACATTGATTTGGAATGATTGTAGAATATTATCATACTTTGCTTGTCTTATATGCGGAAGAGAATGGTCATGATTTGAGAGCATCCTTTATTGTGTGGGCAGATTGATAAGAGTGCAATGCAGCAAGCAGGTGGCCTGAAACGTGTGCGCAATGAAGTGGAGATACATTGCCAGCTCAAGCACCCGGCTGTGTTGGAAGTAAGAGATAGGTGTGCAGGACCGAGAAGGTGTCAGGCCTCAGGCCAAGCATCTAACATCCATGCTTTGATGCCTTTTTGTATTTGCACAGCCGTTTTCAGTCTTATTCCACTTTGTTCCACCACAGTAAACTCACCAACCCTTTTGTTTTTTTTTTTGGTTTTTTTCCAAACGGTTTGCTCTTGACACTTTTCATTTTTATTCCTCCAACCATCCACCATCCATGTTTTCATGGTTTTTTTTGTTTGTTTGTTTGTTTTTCAGCAGCCAAGCATCTCATATCCATGTTTTTCTCTTTTCTTTTAAAAATAAAACTACCCTCTGTCTTGGCCCACTTTTTTCCTGACACTTATTCCTGTTGATATTGAACTCTTAATTCCACTTGCCTTTTAGAAATGCCTTTTTACACTCGTCGGAGGAGAGGGTATTGCATTTGGGTCCGTTTGTTTGTTCGCACAGAACGTTCGTGTTTTTCTCTGCAACCGCTTGTCGGATTGAGATGAAATTTTCACCATTGGTGTGACTACTCATGCAGAATATTTAAATGATAATTATGAACGTCACAGGTCACGTGGTGTGGCAGCCATGTTGGAAAAATGGGAAAAATTTGGACCTCTGTATCTTTGAAACAACACCAAAAAAAAAATTGAAACTTGGCACACGGCAAGTACTCATCATGGGGAATAAGTGATTTTTATTTTTTACTTATTAATTTTTTTTAAATGATGTCATAGGTGCCTTCATTATAATGTCATGTTTACATATGTAGAAAGCTACATCTGATCAGTATGAAAATGTTTGAGGGTTATCTAGGGATAAAAAGGTCCACAGGAAAAAACAAAGATGACGGCATTGGTCACGTGATTTGGCAGCCTTTAAAAAAAAAAAAAATTCAAAAATCTTCTCTGAAGTGGCTGAACAGATTGAGGCGACACTTTACAGTTTACATGTATGACCGCCTATCCACGATGAACAAAAGGTTCACACATGAAGTTGTGGGTCACATGGTTTGGCAGCCATATTGGATTGATAATAAAACCTAAAAAATCATCTTCTCCAGAAGGCTGGACAGATCGAGAGGAAACTTCACATAAATGTTCCCCAAGCCTTGGGTGTACAAATTTGTTTAGGAATAATTGATAGGTCACATGGTTTGGCAGACATATTGGATTGAATAGAAATATTAAATAATGTTTTCTCTGGAACCGCTTAATTCATCGATTTAATTGAAACTTCACAATTATGATGTAGTAGTGATGGGGAATACAAGTTTTATATTTCAACTTGATTGGACATATGGTCTGGCAGCCACAATTATTTCTTTGTTTTGATCTGGGTTATTTATTTATTTGCTTTGAATTGTTTAACTTTTTTAAAATTTTATTTTTATTTTTTTGAATAAGGTTCACTTGGCTGTGCCTGAATGGGTTTGCTGGTAGAGGAATAGCAGCTGAAATGTGAATCTTCTCCAGGTTCCTCTTAATGACTTCATCTTTGCTTTTTGCTTGTTTGGGTTCCTTCTGATGACTCCAATGCAGGACTGTGCCTATTTGGTCTTCCATTTGATTTGAATATAATTTAATTTTATCCATTTCTAAATTCAATTAAATAATGATAAGCATCAGTCAGGGTCAGGTATCCAGTCAAAGCGGGATCTCTTGGTACCCGGTCATCACTGCCAGCAGTTATAAAGTGGCAGTTCTAATTATATGTCATTAATTATGTAACACACTAGTACACAAATGCCACACAAAATACACCATACAAAACTCCACAAACACCATACAAAATAAGTCCTGGCGAGGGTCTGCAATCTCTGATTGCTCTTTTTCTTTTTCTTTTTAAACAAAATTTTTTGACAAAAAGTGAATGCATTTTTATTTTATTTTATTATCATTATTATTTTTATATTTTTTTGTGCAATTTACAAACATGTTATTTTTCAATCGTTAGTTTTTACCAGATGTTTCGTTTTATGTGCTTTTTTTTGTGGTGTGGTTATTTGTTCCAGCCATGCCATTTTGGTGGTTTCATGTTTTTTGTTTTTAAATCCAAATTGGTTGGTATTTTAAAATATAATTCTGACACAGTGATGATTTCATTCATGCCCGTTTCAAGATGGTTCATATATGTGATCAATTAAAAATGATGCATTGCATTTTTATTTATTTAATTTTGCATGGAATGTGTGTGTGTGTGTGTGTGTGTGTGTGTGTGTGTGTGTGTGTGTGTGTATGTGTATATATGTATTTGCTTTCTGCTTTTTATTTTCTTCAATCCTGACAGATCTATTTAAGGGAAGGATTAAGGTGGAGGAGGAGGTTACTTTCATGTTGAGAATGGAGTGAGAAATAGGTGTAAGTAATGAATGTACCATAAAAATAACTTGCCCCTCTTTGTTTTCCCCACAGTTGTACAACTACTTTGAGGATCAACACTATGTGTACCTCGTCCTCGAGATGTGTCACAATGGTGAGGTTGGCCGCTTTCTCAAGCAACGTGGGAAGCCCTTTTCTGAGGAGCAAGGTGCGTTGTGATAGGCTCGCTAAACTGTGTTGAAGATCTATGCAACACAATGTTCTGAGGCTCAGGCACAACTACTTACTCAGTCAATTTCCATCCCAATCAATTGATGGATGATAACTCTTTATATCGAACTGCAAATGTCAAAGGATTCAGGATAAAGAACAATTTTGTATTTCATCTTGCACCCTCGATTTGATGTTTTCTTTTCACTTTGACTTCTACATTTGCACCAACAGTCATTCTTTTAGGAACTGTAAGAAAGATGGCATGAAGAAAAGGTCACATAATGATGTACAACAGATGTATCGATTTAAGACTTAGGGTTGAATTTTTATGTCCCTGTGTTTCAACTGGTGGGATTAATGCCTCAAGCAGCATTTTATGTTCTGGTGTATGGTGGTTATAATGCAATTAAAAAAAAATAGTAATGAAGGTATTGATTGTAATGAAGCCTCCCGTATACTCCTGTAGGATTTGACGGAGGCACGGGGGAGCACAGCACAGGGGTTGGGGTTTATACTCGAACCCCATGACAAATACACAGATACAGTTTCTTAAAATGAACACATTTAATGAAAATAGACATGTATTTACAAAGGACAATAATAAATGTAATAATTAAAATACATGAAGTAAATTAAACTCAAAGTTAAGGCACCTCGACACACACACTTGAATACAGACAAAGGGGAAAACGAAATAAAAGAAAATCCCTCCTTTTATTCTTGCACTTAGCTTGGCCAAGAGCTGGTCTTTGTGGAACTTGGAATCAAGACGCTTCTATTTGCGCAAAATGGTGCCAAGAGACAAACCTGTTGTGGGGTTTATTTTTACAATTAGTGCCCCCAATTTTTTAATCGTTCCTTAAATCCCTACGAGTATACAAAACCACCATTTAGGTTTTTTTTTTTTTCTTCCTTCTTTTTCGGACAAGGATTCTGGTTGGGACTTTCTGAATTTAATTTTACATCAATAATGTGAATAGAAAGTTTGTAGGTTTTACAATTTTTTTGACCTTGACCTAATTTTAAGGTCCAGACCTGATTATACAATTTATTTATTTTTAGCATTTTCTTTTTTTTTTAAACCATAACGTGATTAATTTTTATCTAATTGGAACACAATTTTCCTCTCTAGGGAGCTTAGACTCGAGAGTAAGGCACATTTAACCTTAATGTACATCATTCCCCTCGAAGTTTAAGGTCAAGGCCAAATGGTGGTCTGAAAAAAAAGTCCCGTTTTGTATGGATCTTCATGTTGCAGTGGACGAGTCTACAGACATTGGAGATGTTTGCCCAACTTTGTATTTGTTTTTGGGTGCAGTCAGTTTTGAGCAGTTTTGAAAATCAGGAGGAATGGCTCTCTCTATCTCTATCTCTCCATCTAATTATGACGTTCTGACACGACCAAGTTTGTGGACCCACCATTCGGAGAGGTTCTGGGATTGATATGGATATCTGCTTTCTGCTGTGAATCTAGAAATGTTGCCACTTCTTGTCGTAGTTCATAAAGCCGTCCAAGCATGTTTCCCTTCGAAAGCCATTGCACGTTTGTGTGGGAAAGCAAGGCTTGATGTTCATAATCCATATCCACACACAGCTGTTTGAAGAGATGACTGTTTAAGGCTCCAGCTTTGATGAAGTTGACTACCTTGATAGCCAGGTTACTGACATCCCTCATGTCAGCAGGTAGAGTTCTGGATGCCAAGGCTTCACGACGAAGGATGCAGTGCGTACCTATAGCAGATGGACTTTTTTTCTCTCACTCTTGTTATGAAACCAGATTGCAAACCAAGCATGGCCGGAGCTCCATCAGTACACACCCCGACCAGTGAGTCCTATGGAAGTTGATTTTCCTGGAAGAAGTTTGATACCACTTGAAAAATATCTGTTGCTGTTGTATGTATAACTTTCCATGGGATGGCAGAAGAGCATTTCCTCTTTTACACTATTGCCTGACATGAAACGAGCATACATTAGTGGTTGAGAACATTGAGCAACATCAGTCGTTTCGTCCAACTGGATGGCAAATACAGGAGAAGCTCTTACTTGGTCGAGAACTTGATTTTTGATGTCTTGAGACATTTCATTGATCCTTCCCTTGACGGTATCGTTTGAAAGAGCGATTTGGGAAAGCTTGTTTGTGTGGTGTAGTGGGCCTGCGGATGCAGGGCGTGATGCGGGGAGCATGGTGGAGGCGTGGAGGAGTGGTTTTGGAGTGGTCACGTGCTTGCACGGGATATAGGAGTGTGCGCCACCTGAGGCGTTGTTGTAGCCTGTGTAGTCTGTGCAGCCTGGGTAGTCTACAGTGGTGCACATCCGGATACGCAATAAACAGAGTTACGGCAACCCTCACGACTCTGCGTACCTCACTGCACATCGGACACCACAGTTGGCGACGAGTCTGTTCGGATCGGCGTGTGCAGCGTGGTTGGGTTATTGGATCGCGGCAGCGAGTAACTCAGCGCATCCCGCGCGGTTCGAGGTCTACACCGGACGAGGGTCCTGGAGGAGCGCATCGCGAGTTTCGCGCGCCGCACGCACAGGCTTCGGGGCCAGGCGTCTCGCCGTCACGGAGGGCTCGAGCATGGCAGAAGGTCGGGGCACGGCGCACGGACGCGTGCCCGTCTTCATTGGAGACGACTTCGAATTGTTTTCTGAACAGTTGGGCTGCTATTTCCACGCAAATGATGTGGACGATGAAGCCAAATGCAAATCGATCTTGCTCGCCTCGCTATCAACGGAACATTATCGGCTGCTGAGTGATTTGGTATCACTTCATTATCGCGCGCACGGCTTCAGGGCGGGTCGGGTCCTGCAGCCTGACGCCCCGCCGGCGCCTACGAGTCACGTTGAGTGGACGACGGCCGCGCTCGGAGTTCGTTTTATTACTGCTTTGCAAACCTCGGGAATGGTTTCTGCGAGGTCACGGCTAAAGGACGAGGGCATGAAGTTCAGCTCAGACGCGGCGTCGGACGTCGCGCAAGCTCTGAGGAATGTCCGGGGTCTCGGTGGTCGGTGCGTAGCAGATGATCCGGAGGTCAGCGCGATGTTCCAGGCGCGCACGACCGCGCGCACGGTCTTCGGCGCTGGTCATTGACGAGCGTTGCAATGCAGTCAATCGGACGGCGGTCTGAGCACTCAGGGACGTCTACGGTGTGTGTGCTGAGAGTCATTGCCCATCATAACGGTCATGGATGGTGGTGTGCGAAGCGACCCTTACATCCCGGGTCGAGACCTACTGCCGATGTTGAACCTGTCTTCAATTGGTCCGGAGGTGACAAGATCAATGACAGTGGAGGTTGAGATGATCGGGGCACTGATGCTGCCAGTGTTGGACCTGGTTTCAATTGGTCCGGAGGTGACAGGACCAATGCCAGTGGAGGTCGAGATGTTCGGGGCACTGATCGTGTGTCGAGTTGAGTCCGCTCATGCTACCCTCGCATTGCACACGTATGCCGGTGAAGCGCTGCCGGCGGTTGGCGGGGTACACGTCTTGGTTGCCCATCAGGGTCAGCGGGTTGCGCTCCCGCGGTTCGTGGTGCGAGGGGAGGGGTTTGCAGTTCCTGTTTCAGAGTTCATACCTCTAGGTGCACCTGTGCCTCCTTCGGGGCACGTACCCCCGTGTAGGCCCGGGCCTCCCTTGAGACGCGAGGGTGATGTTCCGGCGACGGGGGCCGCGACGATGCAGCGGGAGCTGCCGTTCACTGCTTCCTGCGACGGTGATGTACGGCTCTGGAGCAACGGGAGCCATGCTAGCTGCGAGGAGCTCTTGCGCTTCGGCTGCGCTCATGATACAATGCGCGCCCGTGTCGTTCAGGCGATTTCAGCGGGGAATTGGAGCGAGTCAGTCGCGTTCAAGAAGTTCGCGGATCGCGACCGTCGACGACAAGCAAGTCATCGCAACTTCGCGACAACGACCGAGAGACGGACACGTGATGTGATTCATGGGTTGCTGTTTGTTGTGTGTTTGATTTTCATTGCTCGAGTGATGCAGTTTAGCGTTGTTAAAATAAATGCCGACAGTTCGTGTGTGGGAATATGTTTGGCTGGGATCATTCGATCGGATGTTCAATATGACCGATGTGATATGAAGGCCTTGGGGGCGATCGTGGCAAATAAAGAGGTTTTTTCTGGGCCCCAGCTGCGAGGGCAGTCCACGGTTCGTTACCCTGTCATGTGTGGGGATTATATTGGGAGAACGCGCTGTATGAAAAGGGGAGTTTGCATCTGCGCAGACGGTGTTCTTGTTGCTTTATGGCATGATTGGATGTGATGTGTGGTTTTGTATGGGATTGCTCGGATTGCAGCCGGCTAATTGCCGGTTAGACTCGCGTGTGGGACTCAGAGATCGACTCAGAGCCGGGGCTGGTTCACTGTTCAGCGTCACCCCCACCCCTGGGTTCGCCAAGGTCAGACGTGCCTGGCGCCCTGGGGCGCAACTCTCTGTTCTTGCCAATGCCTTTTGGACGTACGTTGGAATCTCGGGTGATTGCAATGCGTGGGTTTGTTATGGGGTTGATGGTGCGCCCAGCCGACGGCGCTGTTTAGCGTCACCGCTCAAGGTCAGGCGGGTTTGGCGCCGGGCGGCACGAACCTCTGTACTCGCCAAGGTCGGCTGTGCTGGCGCTGCAGGGCTTCCAGACATTCCGAGCTTCCGGGCTCGGAATGTTTATCTGATTCGGGTCTGTCTGGGGGAGATGTGCCGCCTTGTCGGCCGGGGGCGTTTCATGGTGCCGGGGGAGGTTTGCTCGGGAGGTCGTCGCGACCTCGCCGGAGGGCGTGTAAGCATGAGCCGCCTGGGGGCGCTTCTGCTGCGTAGTGATGCTGTGCTTCCCGCCTTGCTTCTTGATATCTGTAACGCGGTCAGGGTTTTGTGGGTTCGTCGTGCAACTCAGTCTTCGGAACCTGTCCATTGCAGTTCAACTCGCTCACAGCGACATGTTATATGGGGTGATGTGCCTA